>NW_027620752.1:7500-44208 GCF_964198595.1 Lampetra fluviatilis | reverse complement strand
CCCACCTTACCTCACCCCACCCTCCCCACCCCATCCCACCCCACCACCCCACCCCACCCTCCCCACCCCACCCCACCCCACCCCACCCACCCCCCTCACCCCACCCCACCCACCCCATCCCACCCTCCCCACCCCCACCCCCCTCACCCCACCCCACCCCCCCTCACCCCACCCCACCTTACCTCACCCCACCCTCCCCACCCATCCCACCCCACCACCCCACCCCACCCACCCCACCTTACCTCACCCCACCCTCCCCACCCCACCTCCCCACCCCACCCCACCTTCCCCACCCCACCCCCCTCACCCCCTCACCCCCCACCCCACCCACCCCATCCTCCCCACCCCCACCCCACCCCCCCTCACCCCACCCCACCCCCCCTCACCCCACCCCACCCACCCCACCTTACCTCACCCCCACCCCTCCCCACCCCATCCCACCCCACCTTACCTCACCCCACCCACCCCACCCTACCTCACCCCACCTCACCCCACCCTCACCCCACCTCACCCCCACCTCACCCCACCTCACCCCACCTCACCCCACCTCACCCCACCTCACCCCACCTCACCCACCTCACCCCACCTCACCCCACCTCACCCCACCTCACCCCACCCCACCCACCCACCCCACCCATCCTACCTCACCCCACCCTCCCCACCCCACCCCCCCCACCCACCCACCCTACCCACCCACCCCACCCCACCCACCCCACCTACGTGTTCACTTACCACGTGTTCACTTACCACGTGTTCACTTACCACGTGTTCACTTACCACGTGTTCACTTACCACGTGTTCACTTACCACGTGTTCACTTACCACGTGTTCACTTACCACGTGTTCACTTACCACGTGTTCACTTACCACGTGTTCACTTACCACGTGTTCACTTACCACGTGTTCACTTACCACGTGTTCACTTACCACGTGTTCACTTACCACGTGTTCACTTACCACGTGTTCACTTACCCTGTTCACTTACCACGTGTTCACTTACCCTGTTCACTTACCACGTGTTCACTTACCCTGTTCACTTACCTTGTTCATTTACCCTGTTCATTTACCATGTCCGTCCAACTTACCCTGTTCATTTACCCTGATCATTTACCCTGTTCACTTACCACGTGTTCACTTACCCTGATCACTTACCACGTGTTCACTTACCACGTGTCCACTTACCCATGTTCACGTACAATGTTCGCTTACCCTACCCATGTTAACTTACCACGTGTTCACTTACCAATCACGTTCACTTACCATGATCACTCACTCGTATTCGCTTACCTGTGTTCACTTACCAGACCCACGTTCACTTACCGTGTTCACTCGCCCCTGAGTGAGTAACGTGGTGTACATTCTGAAATATTGAAAACTAATTTCTTTAAACTGCTGATCGTTGTGACTTTGTTGTCGTGTACACTGCACACACTGTACACTGCACTGTACACTGCACTGTACACTGCACTGTACACTGCACTGTACACTGCACTGCACTGTACACTACTATACACTATGCACTACACTGTACACTACACTGTACACTACACTATACACTACACTATACACTACTACACTATACACTACACTACTATACACTACTATACACTACACTATACACTACTACACTATACACTACACTATACACTACTATACACTACACTACTATACACTACACTATACACTACTACACTATACACTACTATACACTACACTACTATACACTACACTATACACTACTACACTATACACTACACTACTATACACTACTATACACTACTACACTATACACTACACTATACACTGCTATACACTACACTATACACTACACTATACACTACTACACTATACACTACACTATACACTACTACACTATACACTACTACACTATACTATACACTACACTATACACTACACTATACACTACACTATACACTACACTATACACTATACACTACACTATACACTACACACTACACTACACTATACACTACACTATACACTACACTATACATCACCACCACAACAACCATCACAACCACCACCATCATCACCACCACCATCACAACCACCATTTTCACCATCATCACAACCACCACTATCATCACAACCACCACCATCACCACAACCATCATCACGACCACCATCATCACCACCACCATCACAACCACCACCATCATCATCACCACAACCACCACCACCATCATCACCACAACCACCACCATCATCACCACAACCACCACCATCATCACCACAACCACCACAACCACCATCATCACAACCATCACCACCATCACAACAACCACCACCATCATCACAACAACCACCACCACCATCATCACCACCACCACCACGCTTTGCACTACGTACGGTGACAATGAAGTGGAATGCGCACGCCGCGTTTCGTGAGCGGGAGGCCGCGTCGCAGATCGTGAAATTCATTTGCAGAAGCAATAAACGAATCGCTTGAGATGTCTCTGCGTGTCAAGATTGACGCACAGAGACAGCTGCCACTGGGGGTGCCCCTAGGCGAGACCACACAGCCCCTACTGCTGCTACTGACAGCAGGCTGATGCACAGAGACAGCTACCACTGGGGGTGCCCCTAGGCGAGACCACACAGCCCCTACTGCTGCTACTGACAGCAGGCTGATGCACAGAGACAGCTACCACTGGGGGTGCCCCTAGGCGAGACCACACAGCCCCTACTGCTGCTACTGACAGCAGGCTGATGCACAGAGACAGCTGCCACTGGGGGTGCCCCTAGGTGACACCACACAGCCCCTACTGCTGCTACTGACAGCAGGCTGACGCACAGAGAGCTGCCACTGGGGGTGCCCCTAGGTGACACCACACAGCCCCTACTGCTGCTACTGACAGCAGGCTGATGCACAGAGACAGCTACCACTGGGGGTGCCCCTAGGCGAGACCACACAGCCCCTACTGCTGCTACTGACAGCAGGCTGATGCACAGAGACAGCTGCCACTGGGGGTGCCCCTAGGTGACACCACACAGCCCCTACTGCTGCTACTGACAGCAGGCTGACGCACAGAGAGCTGCCACTGGGGGTGCCCCTAGGTGACACCACACAGCCCCTACTGCTGCTACTGACAGCAGGCTGATGCACAGAGACAGCTGCCACTGGGGGTGCCCCTAGGCGACACCACACAGCCCCTACTGCTGCTACTGACAGCAGGCTGATGCACAGAGACAGCTGCCACTGGGGGTGCCCCTAGGTGACACCACACAGCCCCCTACTGCTGCTACTGACAGCAGGCTGATGCACAGAGACAGCTGCCACTGGGGGTGCCCCTAGGCGAGACCACACAGCCCCTACTGCTGCTACTGACAGCAGGCTGACGCACAGAGACAGCTACCACTGGGGGTGCCCCTAGGTGACACCACACAGCCCCTACTGCTGCTACTGACAGCAGGCTGACGCACAGAGACAGCTGCCCCTGGGGGTGCCCCTAGGTGACACCACACAGCCCCCTACTGCTGTGTCCCGGTGGGGTTCATGGTGCCGTGTCTCTGATCTCATAGCGTGAGTCTGGGGTCAGTGACCCTGTGTGGTTTGAGCCGCGTGGTTTAAAGTTCACTTTTTGTTCATAGTTTATAGCGTACGTGACTGTGTGTGTGTGAGTGGGTGTGTGTGTGAGTGGGTGAGTGTGTGTGAGTGGGTGTGGGTGTGTGTGTGAGTGGGTGTGGGTGAGTGGGTGAGTGTGTGGGTGAGTGTGGGTGAGTGTGAGTGGGTGGGTGTGTGTGTGAGTGGGTGTGTGTGTGTGAGTGGGTGTGTGTGTGAGTGTGTGTGAGTGGGTGAGTGTGAGTGGGTGGGTGTGTGTGTGAGTGGGTGAGTGTGTGTGAGTGGGTGTGTGTGTGAGTGGGTGAGTGTGAGTGGGTGGGTGTGTGAGTGTGGGTGAGTGGGTGAGTGTGGGTGAGTGGGTGAGTGTGGGTGAGTGGGTGAGTGTGTGGGTGAGTGGGTGAGGGAATGTGTGAGTGTGTGTGAGTGGGTGGGTGTGTGTGTGAGTGGGTGAGTGAGTGTGTGTGTGAGTGGGTGAGTGTGTGGGTGAGTGTGTGGGTGAGTGGGTGAGGGAATGTGTGAGTGTTTGTGTGAGTGGTTGGGTGAGTGAGTGGGTGAGTGAGTAGATAAGTGGGTGGGTGAGTGAGTGAATGAGTGGGTGAGTAAATGAGTGGGTGGGTGAGTGATTTAATGAGTAAGTGAGTGAGTAAGTTAGTCGGTGAGTGATTAAATGAGTGGGTGGGGGAGTGAGTGGGTGGGTGAGTGAATGAGTGAGTGAATGAGTGTGTAGGTGAATGGGTGGGTGAGTGATTTAATGAGTGAGTGGGTGAGTGATTGAATGAGTGGGTGAGTGAATGTGTGAGTGAATGAGTGGGTGGGTGAGTGAATGAGTGTGTGATTGAATGAGTATGAGTGAATGAGTGTGTGAGTGAATGATTGTGTGAGTGAATGAATGTGTGATTGAATGAGTATGAGTGAATGAGTGTGTGATTGAATGAGTATGAGTGAATGAGTGTGTGAGTGAATGATTGTGTGAGTGATTGAATGAGTGTGTCAGTGGGTGTTTGTGTGTGGCACTGGGGGAGATACAAAGGCAGCCTGGAGTAGTGGTTGCTGGTCACCCACCCCCTGCTAGAGGCTACCTGGGGCAGCTTTGTCTGTGTATCATCGGTGCTGCAACTCGCTACTAGCAGCACTTGCCCCTACAGCCCTGCTAGAGGCTACCTGGGGGAGCTTTGTCTGTGTGTACATCATAGGTGGTGCTGCTACTAGCAGCACTTGCCCCTACAGCCCTGCTAGAGGCTACCTGGGGGAGCTTTGTCTGTAGCTGGCCACGTTATCTCTGTCTGGGCCGGCGACCCTGCAGAGGTCACTGGCCTCGAGCTTCATCACCCCCTCCACCACCACCTCCACCCCCACCACCACCTCCACCACCTCCACCCCCTCCACCCCCTCCACCACCTCCACCACCACCACCCCCTCCACCACCACATCCACCACCCCCACCACACTAACCACCACCACCCCCACATCCACCACATCCACCACCTCCACCACCCCCTCCACCACCACTACTACCACCACCACCTCCACCACCACCTCCACTACCACCACCACCACATCCACCACCACCTCCTCCACCACCACCTCCACCACCACAACCACCACCACCACTCACACCACCACCACCACCTCCACCACAACCACCCCCACCACCTCCACCACCTCCACCACCACCCCCACCTCTCCCACCACCACCCCCATCACCACCCCCATGAGAGGGTGAGTGGATGAGTGGGTGAGTGGGTAAGTGGGTAGGTGTGTGGGTGAGTGAGTGGGTGGGTGAGTGGGTGAGTGAGTGGATGAGTGAGTGAGTGGATGAGTGAGTGGGTGAGTGAGTTGGTGAGTGGGTGGGTGAGTGAGTGAGTGAGTGGATGAGTGGGTGAGTGAGTGGGTGAGAGGGTGAGTGGGTGAGTGGGTGGGTGGGTGAGAGGATGAGTGAGTGGGTGAGTGGGTGGGTGAGTGAGTGGGTGAGTGAGTTAGTAGGTGAATGGGTGGGTGAGTGAGTGGGTGAGTGAGTGAGTGGTTGAGAGGGTGGGTGGCTGAGAGGGTTAGTGAGTGGGTGGGTGAGTGGGTGAGTGAGTGGATGAGTGAGTGAGTGGGTGAGTGAGTGGGTGAGTGAGTGTCTCCCCCACACAGTGGTGGTGGGGGGACTTTTATTGTGAAGTGTCTCTCCCACAGTGGTGGTGGTGGTGGTGGGGGGACTTTTATTGTGAAGTGTCCAAGTCCATGCTACCCACCCCCCTCAGCTCCATTGTGATCGTTACCTCTCTCCCTCATTCGCATGCCGAGTGGCGTCCCAACTCTCCCCCCTCGTGTCTCCAACTCTCTCCCCCCGTGTCTCCCCCCTCGTGTCTCTCCCCTCGTGTCTCCAACTCTCTCCCCGTGTCTCAACTCTCCCCCCCCCCGTGTCTCTCCCCTCGTGTCTCCAACTCTCTCCACGTGTCTCCCCCCTCGTGTCTCTCCCCTCGTGTCTCCAACTCTCTCCCCGTGTCTCAACTCTCCCCCCCCCCCGTGTCTCTCCCCGTGTCTCCAACTCTCTCCCCGTGTCTCTCCCCTCGTGTCTCCAACTCTCTCCCCGTGTCTCCCCCCGTGTCTCCGTGTCTCTCCCCGTGTCTCCAACTCTCTCCCCGTGTCTCTCCCCTCGTGTCTCCCCCGTGTCTCCAACTCTCCCAGCCGGCAGGTGAGTCGATGGCGAGCGACTGCTGATGATGATGATGCTGCTGCTGCTGCTGATGATGATGATGCTGCTGATGATGCTGCTGCTGCTGCTGATGATGATGCTGCTGATGATGATGATGCTGCTGATGATGCTGCTGCTGCTGATGATGATGATTCTGCTGCTGCTGATGATGCTGCCATGATGATGATGCTGCTGATGATGATGATGCTGCTGATGATGATGCTGCTGCTATGATGATGATGCTACTGATGATGATGCTGCTAATGATGCTGCTGATGATGCTGCTGCTGATGATGATGCTGCTGCTGATGATGCTGCTGCTGCTGATGATGCTGCTGCTGATGATGATGCTGCTGCTGATGCTGCTACTGATGATGATGATCGATTGCTGCTCACAGCACTCGAGGCAAACGCCGTTTAAAGTTTAAAGTCCACTCGGTGCAGTCGCCTAAGTAGCAACGCCGCGGTCGTGACGAGCGGGTTTGTGTTTACACGAGTCTGTGGGTCTCTATGGTGAGTCTGTGGGTCTCTGTGGGTCTCTGTGTGGTGAGTCTGTGGGTCTCTGTGTGGTGAGTCTGTGGGTCTCTGTGTGGTGAGTCTGTGGGTCTCTGTGGGTCTCTATGGGTCTCTGTGCGGTGAGTCTGTGGGTCTCTGTGGGTCTCTGTGCGGTGAGTCTGTGGGTCTCTGTGTGGTGAGTCTGTGGGTCTTTGTGTGGTGAGTCTGTGGGTCTCTGTGTGGTGAGTCTGTGGGTCTCTGTGTGGTGAGTCTGTGGGTCTCTGTGTGGTGAGTCTGTGGGTCTCTGTGTGGTGAGTCTGTGGGTCTCTGTGGGTCTCTATGGGTCTCTGTGCGGTGAGTCTGTGGGTCTCTGTGGGTCTCTGTGCGGTGAGTCTGTGGGTCTCTGTGGGTCTCTGTGGTGAGTCTGTGGGTCTCTATGGGTCTCTGTGGTGAGTCTGTGGGTCTCTGTGGGTCTCTGTGTGGTGAGTATGTGGGTCTTGTGTGGTGAGTCTGTGGGTCTATGTGTGGTGAGTCTGTGGGTCTCTGTGTGGTGAGTCTATGGGTCTCTGTGGGTCTCTGTGTGGTGAGTCTGTGAGTCTCTGTGTGGCGAGTCTGTGGGTCTCTGTGTGGTGAGTCTGTGGGTCTCTATGGGTCTCTGTGGTGAGTCTGTGGGTCTCTGTGTGGTGAGTCTGTGGGTCTCTGTGTGGTGAGTCTGTGGGTCTCTGTGTGGTGAGTCTGTGGGTCTCTGTGTGGTGAGTCTGTGGGTCTCTGTGGGTCTCTATGGGTCTCTGTGCGGTGAGTCTGTGGGTCTCTGTGGGTCTCTGTGCGGTGAGTCTGTGGGTCTCTGTGGGTCTCTGTGGTGAGTCTGTGGGTCTCTATGGGTCTCTGTGGTGAGTCTGTGGGTCTCTGTGGGTCTCTGTGTGGTGAGTCTGTGGGTCTTGTGTGGTGAGTCTGTGGGTCTCTGTGTGGTGAGTCTATGGGTCTCTGTGGGTCTCTGTGTGGTGAGTCTGTGAGTCTCTGTGTGGCGAGTCTGTGGGTCTCTGTGTGGTGAGTCTGTGGGTCTCTATGGGTCTCTGTGGTGAGTCTGTGGGTCTCTGTGTGGTGAGTCTGTGGGTCTCTGTGGTGAGTCTGTGGGTCTCTGTGTGGTGAGTCTGTGGGTCTCTATGGGTCTCTGGGTCTCTGTGGGTCTCTGTGTGGCGAGTCTGTGGGTCTCTGTGGTGAGTCTGTGGGTCTCTATGGGTCTCTGTGGTGAGTCTGTGGGTCTCTGTGTGGTGAGTCTGTGGGTCTCTGTGTGGTGAGTCTGTGGGTCTCTGTGTGGTGAGTCTGTGGGTCTCTATGGGTCTCTGTGGTGAGTCTGTGGGTCTCTGTGTGGTGAGTCTGTGGGTCTCTGTGGTGAGTCTGTGGGTCTCTGTGTGGTGAGTCTGTGGGTCTCTGTGGTGAGTCTGTGGGTCTCTGTGGTGAGTCTGTGGGTCTCTGTGTGGTGAGTCTGTGGGTCTCTGTGTGGTGAGTCTGTGGGTCTCTGTGGTGAGTCTGTGGGTCTCTCTGTGGTGAGTCTGTGGGTCTATGTGGGTCTCTGTGGTGAGTCTGTGGGTCTCTATTGGTCTCTATGGGTCTCTGTGGGTCTCTGAGGTGAGTCTGTGGGTCTCTGTGTGGTGAGTCTGTGGCTCTCTATGGGTCTCTATGGGTCTCTGTGTGGTGAGTCTGTGGGTCTCTGTGTGGTGAGTCTGTGGGTCTCTGTGTGGTGAGTCTGTGGGTCTCTGTGTGGTGAGTCTATGGGTCTCTGTGTGGTGAGTCTGTGGGTCTCTGTGTGGTGAGTCTGTGGGTCTCTGTGTGGTGAGTCTGTGGGTCTCTGTGTGGTGAGTCTGTGGGTCTCTGTGGTGAGTCTGTGGGTCTCTGTGTGGTGAGTCTGTGGGTCTCTGTGGTGAGTCTGTGGGTCTCTGTGTGGTGAGTCTGTGGGTCTCTGTGTGATGAGTCTGTGGGTCTCTGTGTGATGAGTCTGTGGGTCTCTGTGTGGTGAGTCTGTGGGTCTCTGTGTGGTGAGTCTGTGGGTCTCTGTGGTGAGTATGTGGGTTTCTGTGTGGTGAGTCTATGAGTCTCTGTGGGTCTCTGTGTGGTGAGTCTGTGGGTCTCTGTGTGGTGAGTCTGTGGGTCTCTGTGTGGTGAGTCTGTGGGTCTCTGTGGTGAGTCTGTGGGTCTCTGTGGTGAGTCTGTGGGTTTCTGTGTGGTGAGTCTGTGGGTCTATGTGGGTCTCTGTGGTGAGTCTGTGGGTCTCTATTGGTCTCTATGGGTCTCTGTGGGTCTCTATGTATCTCTATGTACCTGCATGTATCTCTATGTATCTCTATGTGTCTCTATGTGTCTCTATGTGTCTCTATGTGACCTGGTGACTGCCTCTGTGTGCAGGAGTGGTGAAGTATGGTGGCCATACGTGGAGCCACACGGATCGCGATGCCGCTGCTGATGATGATGTTGATGTTGTCAGGTGAGCAGAGACGCTACCATCATCATCACCATCAACAACATCATCATCAACATCATCATCATCAACATCATCATCATCACTACCATCATCATCATCATCACCAACACTACCACCATCATCACCACCATCAACATCATCATCACTACCATCATCATCATCACTACCATCATCATCATCACCAACACTACCACCATCATCACCACCATCAACATCATCATCATCATCAACATCATCATCAACATCATCAACATCATCACCAACACTACCACCATCATCACCATCATCACTACCATCATCATCAACATCATCATCACCAACAATACCACCATCATCACCACCATCAACATCATCATCAACATCATCAACATCATCACCAACACTACCACCATCATCACCACCATCAACATCATCACCACCAAGGTACACAGCCTAGGTACACAGCCTAGATACACAGCCTAGGTACACAGCCTAGGCACACAGCCTAGGTACACAGCCTAGATACACAGCCTAGGCACACAGCCTAGGTACACAGCCTAGGCACACAGCCTAGGCACACAGCCTAGGTACACAGCCTAGGCACACAGCCTAGGCACACAGCCTAGGTACACAGCCTAGGCACACAGCCTAGGCACACAGCCTAGGTACACAGCCTAGGCACACAGCCTAGATACACAGCCTAGATACACAGCCTAGGTACACAGCCTAGGCACACAGCCTAGGTACACAGCCTAGGTACACAGCCTAGGTACACAGCCTAGATACACAGCCTAGGCACACAGCCTAGATACACAGCCTAGGCACACAGCCTAGGTACACAGCCTAGGTACACAGCCTAGGTACACAGCCTAGGAACACAGCCTAGATACACAGCCTAGGTACACAGCCTAGATACACAGCCTAGGTACACAGCCTAGGTACACAGCCTAGATACACAGCCTAGGCACACAGCCTAGATACACAGCCTAGGTACACAGCCTAGGCACACAGCCTAGATACACAGCCTAGGTACACAGCCTAGGCACACAGCCTAGATACACAGCCTAGGCACACAGCCTAGATACACAGCCTAGGTACACAGCCTAGGTACACAGCCTAGGTACACAGCCTAGGAACACAGCCTAGGTACACAGCCTAGGCACACAGCCTAGATACACAGCCTAGGAACACAGCCTAGATACACAGCCTAGGTACACAGCCTAGATACACAGCCTAGGCACACAGCCTAGGTACACAGCCTAGGTACACAGCCTAGATACACAGCCTAGGCACACAGCCTAGCGACACAGCCTAGATACACAGCCTAGGAACACAGCCTAGGTACACCGCCTAGATACACAGCCTAGATACACAGCCTAGCGACACAGCCTAGATACACAGCCTAGATACACAGCCTAGGTACACAGCCTAGATACACAGCCTAGATACACAGCCTAGGCACACAGCCTAGGCACACAGCCTAGGCACACAGCCTAGATACACAGCCTAGGCACACAGCCTAGCGACACAGCCTAGATACACAGCCTAGATACACAGCCTAGGAACACAGCCTAGGTACACAGCCTAGATACACAGCCTAGATACACAGCCTAGATACACAGCCTAGATACACAGCCTAGGAACACAGCCTAGATACACAGCCTAGGTACACAGCCTAGGTACACAGCCTAGGAACACAGCCTAGGCACACAGCCTAGGAACACAGCCTAGGTACACAGCCTAGGTACACAGCCTAGGTACACAGCCTAGGTACACAGCCTAGATACACAGCCTAGGTACACAGCCTAGGAACACAGCCTAGGCACACAGCCTAGATACACAGCCTAGGAACACAGCCTAGGTACACAGCCTAGGTACACAGCCTAGATACACAGCCTAGATACACAGCCTAGGAACACAGCCTAGGTACACAGCCTAGGAACACAGCCTAGGCACACAGGCTAGATACACAGCCTAGGAACACAGCCTAGGTACACAGCCTAGGCACACAGCCTAGATACACAGCCTAGGTACACAGCCTAGGCACACAGCCTAGGCACACAGCCTAGGCACACAGCCTAGATACACAGCCTAGGTACACAGCCTAGGTACACAGCCTAGGCACACAGCCTAGGCACACAGCCTAGGCACACAGCCTAGGTACACAGCCTAGGCACACAGCCTAGGCACACAGCCTAGGCACACAGCCTAGATACACAGCCTAGGCACACAGCCTAGGCACACAGCCTAGGCACACAGCCTAGGTACACAGCCTAGGTACACAGCCTAGATACACAGCCTAGGTACACAGCCTAGGTACACAGCCTAGGCACACAGCCTAGGCACACAGCCTAGGCACACAGCCTAGATACACAGCCTAGGTACACAGCCTAGGTACACAGCCTAGATACACAGCCTAGGTACACAGCCTAGGTACACAGCCTAGGCACACAGCCTAGGCACACAGCCTAGGCACACAGCCTAGATACACAGCCTAGATACACAGCCTAGATACACAGCCTAGGTACACAGCCTAGATACACAGCCTAGATACACAGCCTAGGTACACAGCCTAGATACACAGCCTAGATACACAGCCTAGATACACAGCCTAGGTACACAGCCTAGATACACAGCCTAGATACACAGCCTAGGTACACAGCCTAGATACACAGCCTAGGTACACAGCCTAGATACACAGCCTAGATACACAGCCTAGGTACACAGCCTAGGTACACAGCCTAGGTACACAGCCTAGATACACAGCCTAGGTACACAGCCTAGATACACAGCCTAGATACACAGCCTAGATACACAGCCTAGGTACACAGCCTAGATACACAGCCTAGATACACAGCCTAGGTACACAGCCTAGATACACAGCCTAGATACACAGCCTAGATACACAGCCTAGGTACACAGCCTAGATACACAGCCTAGATACACAGCCCAGGTACACAGCCTAGATACACAGCCTAGATACACAGCCTAGATACACAGCCTAGGTACACAGCCTAGGCACACAGCCTAGATACACAGCCTAGATACACAGCCTAGATACACAGCCTAGGCACACAGCCTAGATACACAGCCTAGATACACAGCCTAGATACACAGCCTAGATACACAGCCTAGGTACACAGCCTAGGTACACAGCCTAGGCACACAGCCTAGGCACACAGCCTAGATACACAGCCTAGGTACACAGCCTAGATACACAGCCTAGGTACACAGCCCAGGTACACAGCCTAGATACACAGCCTAGGTACACAGCCTAGGTACACAGCCCAGGTACACAGCCTAGGTACACAGCCTAGATACACAGCCTAGGTACACAGCCTAGGTACACAGCCCAGGTACACAGCCTAGATACACAGCCTAGGTACACAGCCTAGATACACAGCCTAGATACACAGCCTAGGTACACAGCCTAGGTACACAGCCTAGATACACAGCCTAGATACACAGCCTAGTTACACAGCCTAGGCACACAGCCTAGGCACACAGCCTAGATACACAGCCTAGGCACACAGCCTAGGTACACAGCCTAGGTACACAGCCTAGGTACACAGCCTAGATACACAGCCTAGATACACAGCCTAGGCACACAGCCTAGGTACACAGCCTAGGCACACAGCCTAGGTACACAGCCTAGGTACACAGCCTAGGTACACAGCCTAGATACACAGCCTAGATACACAGCCCAGGTACACAGCCCAGGTACACAGCCTAGGTACACAGCCTAGATACACAGCCTAGATACACAGCCTAGGCACACAGCCTAGGTACACAGCCTAGGTACACAGCCTAGGTACACAGCCTAGGTACACAGCCTAGATACACAGCCTAGACACACAGCCTAGGTACACAGCCCAGGTACACAGCCCAGGTACACAGCCTAGATACACAGCCTAGGCACACAGCCTAGCGACACAGCCTAGGTACACAGCCTAGCGACACAGCCTAGGTACACAGCCTAGACACACAGCCTAGGTACACAGCCCAGGTACACAGCCTAGACACACAGCCTAGACACACAGCCTAGACACACAGCCTAGGCACACAGCCCAGGTACACAGCCTAGACACACAGCCTAGACACACAGCCTAGACACACAGCCTAGGTACACAGCCTAGATACACAGCCTAGATACACAGCCTAGATACACAGCCTAGGTACACTGCCCAGGTACACAGCCTAGACACACAGCCTAGGTACACAGCCCAGGTACACAGCCCAGGTACACAGCCTAGGTACACAGCCTAGACACACAGCCTAGGCACACAGCCCAGGTACACAGCCTAGACACACAGCCTAGACACACAGCCTAGACACACAGCCTAGACACACAGCCTAGGTACACAGCCCAGGTACACAGCCCAGGTACACAGCCTAGACACACAGCCTAGACACACAGCCTAGGCACACAGCCTAGGCACACAGCCTAGGCACACAGCCTAGATACACAGCCTAGGCACACAGCCTAGATACACAGCCTAGGCACACAGCCTAGGTACACAGCCTAGCGACACAGCCTAGGCACACAGCCTAGGCACACAGCCTAGGTACACAGCCTCGGTACACTACTCTGGCTACGCTCTGGGGTCCTCCGGCTACAATCACCCAAGGGGAGGCTACCTGACCCGACCCAGCCAAGGTCTGGACTCTGGCTTCCTCGGAACTCGCCCTTACACGGACGTAGAGCCGGGAGTCCCAGAGTCCCACCACCGACCCTCACAGCGTCCCGGCCCTTACAAGTGTAATAGCACTCTGGAGACGGCTTGTGGAATCGGTCCTTTTATTAAATCCTTTATGTTAAGTTCGCTTGCTTGCTTGCTTAGGACCGTGCAAATCTTTCGGTCGTTTTTTAACCCACTTCCCGTGATCCAATCGAGCTGACATTTTGCACACAGACTCGTTGTGCGTGACAATTAAAGTTCGTGAAAAAAAATTCCAAAATGTTACACTTTTTAGGACAAAAATATTATATGTAATTACCAATTGCTTAATGGTGGCATGCAATCATCTGACCCATAGGTGGCAGCCATCTCAAGCCAGAGGACGAGAGGACTCTAGCCGCCACGCACATAAAGGATTTAGAGTGAAACACTTTGTTTTTACGGGTTATACTTGTATTAAGTTCACTTGCTTGCTTGCTTAGGACCGTGCAAATATTTCGGTCGTTTTTTAACCCACTTCCCGTGATCCAATCGAGCTGACATTTTGCACACAAACTCGTTGTGCGTGACAATGCATTTTCGTGAAAAAAAATTTTCAAAAATTTTACACTATTTATTTAATTACCAATTGTTTAATGCTGCCAGACAATCATCTGACCCATAGCTGGCAGCCATCTCAAGCCAGAGGACGAGAGGACTCTAGCCGACCCGATGGCACGCATATAAAGAATTTATAGTGAAAAACTTTGTTTTTACGGGTTAATTTTTAACGCCTGGGTCACGTGGTACGCTCCAGCCAATCCTCAACAGCCTGCGCCGAATGTTCCAGATTCCTCCGTCAACTCCCGGGGGACCACGCCCCTGACCTGTCTTCCCATTGGCTGAGGCCAAGACCAGCAGAACCAATCACCGTAGCTGACATCCCTCGATCACGCCGGGGCCATGCTCCCAGGCTCTCTCACCCCATTGGCTGTAGAGCAAGACCGGCAGAGCCAATCACCACGTGAGCTGGACATAGGCTCTCATTACACAAGGACAAGCAGGACGAGGGGGTCCAGGGTCCTAAGCTGGCTGGTCTTGGGTCTTGGGTCTTGAGCTGCGACTGGCCCCGATCGGCCAGGGAGCTGCCCTTTTATGCCTCGTCCCCAACAACGAGCGGTGGGATTGTGTGCGCCCCCAGATACCCCACAGAGCACACACAGCCCCCCCCCCCCCCGTTGGTGGCGCCAAGGGGCTTAAGTGTCTGGGGTGCCTGGGATCCCAGCGCCTGGAGCCAAGGGGCTTAAGTGCCTGGGGTGCCTGGAATCCTAGCGCCTGGCGCCAAGGGGCTTAAGTGCCTGGGGTGCCTGGGATCCTAGTGCCTGGTGCCAAGGGGCTTAAGTGTCTGGGGTGCCTGGGATCCTAGTGCCTGGCGCCAAGGGGCTTAAGTGTCTGGGGTGCCTGGGATCCCAGCGCCTGGAGCCAAGGGGCTTAAGTGCCTGGGGTGCCTGGAATCCTAGTGCCTGGCGCCAAGGGGCTTAAGTGCCTGGGGTGCCTGGGATCCTAGTGCCTGGCGCCAAGGGGCTTAAGTGTCTGGGGTGCCTGGGATCCTAGTGCCTGGCGCCAAGGGGCTTAAGTGTCTGGGGTGCCTGGAATCCTAGCGCCTGGCGCCAAGGGGCTTAAGTGTCTGGGGTGCCTGGGATCCTAGCACCTGGCGCCAAGGGGCTTAAGTGTCTGGGGTGCCTGGGATCCTAGTGCCTGGCGCCAAGGGGCTTAAGTGTCTGGGGTGCCTGGAATCCTAGCGCCTGGCGCCAAGGGGCTTAAGTGTCTGGGGTGCCTGGGATCCTAGCGCCTGGCGCCAAGGGGCTTAAGTGTCTGGGGTGCCTGGGATCCTAGTGCCTGGCGCCAAGGGGCTTAAGTGCCTGGGGTGCCTAGGATCCTAGTGCCTGGCACCAAGGGGCTTAAGTGTCTGGGGTGCCTGGGATCCTAGTGCCTGGCGCCAAGGGGCTTAAGTGTCTGGGGTGCCTAGGATCCTAGTGCCTGGCGCCAAGGGGCTTAAGTGTCTGGGGTGCCTGGAATCCTAGCGCCTGGCGCCAAGGGGCTTAAGTGTCTGGGGTGCCTGGGATCCTAGTGCCTGGCGCCAAGGGGCTTAAGTGTCTGGGGTGCCTGGGATCCTAGTGCCTGGAGCCAAGGGGCTTAAGTGCCTGGGGTGCCTGGGATCCTAGTGCCTGGCGCCAAGGGGCTTAAGTGCCTGGGGTGCCTGGGATCCCAGTGCCTGGCGCCAAGGGACTTAAGTGTCTGGGGTGCCTGGGATCCCAGTGCCTGGCGCCAAGGGGCTTAAGTGTCTGGGGTGCCTGGGATCCCAGTGCCTGGCGCCAAGGGGCTTAAGTGCCTGGGGTGCCTGGGATCCCAGTGCCTGGCGCCAAGGGGCTTAAGTGCCTGGGGTGCCTGGGATCCCAGTGCCTGGCGCCAAGGGGCTTAAGTGCCTGGGGTGCCTGGGATCCCAGCGCCTGGAGCCAAGGGGCTTAAGTGCCTGGGGTGCCTGGGATCCCAGTGCCTGGCGCCAAGGGGCTTAAGTGCCTGGGGTGCCTGGGATCCCAGCGCCTGGAGCCAAGGGGCTTAAGTGTCTGGGGTGCCTGGGATCCCAGTGCCTGGCGCCAAGGGGCTTAAGTGTCTGGGGTGCCTGGGATCCCAGTGCCTGGCGCCAAGGGGCTTAAGTGCCTGGGGTGCCTGGGATCCCAGTGCCTGGCGCCAAGGGGCTTAAGTGTCTGGGGTGCCTGGGATCCCAGTGCCTGGCGCCAAGGGGCTTAAGTGTCTGGGGTGCCTGGGATCCCAGTGCCTGGCGCCAAGGGGCTTAAGTGCCTGGGGTGCCTGGGATCCTAGCGCCTGGCGCCAAGGGGCTTAAGTGCCTGGGGTGCCTGGGATCCTAGCGCCTGGCGCCAAGGGGCTTAAGTGCCTGGGGTGCCTGGGATCCTAGCGCCTGGCGCCAAGGGGCTTAAGTGCCTGGGGTGCCTGGGATCCCAGCGCCTGGCGCCAAGGGGCTTAAGTGCCTGGGGTGCCTGGGATCCTAGTGCCTGGCGCCAAGGGGCTTAAGTGCCTGGGGTGCCTGGGATCCCAGCGCCTGGCGCCAAGGGGCTTAAGTGCCTGGGGTGCCTGGGATCCTAGCAGCCCCTCCCCTCTTATGGCACTACACACATACAGCTGATGATCATGATTGTGATGGTGATGCTGATGATGACGTCACTCCCCCCCCCTCCATCTCCCCCCCTCCCCCCATCTCCCCCCCCCCCATCTCCCCCCCCATCACCCCCCCTCCATCTCCCCATCTCTCCCCCTCCCCCCATTACCCCCATCTCCACCTTCCCCCCATCTTCCCCCCTCCATCTCTCTCACCCCCCCCTCCCATCTCCCCCCTCCCCCCCCCTCCCCCCATCTCCCCCCATCTCCCCTCCCCCCCCTACCCCTTCCCCCCCCCTCCTCCCCTCCCAGTCACGTGTGTCTCCCCGTTCCGCCTACGGAGTCTCTCTCGCCGTGGCGTCTGCGTGGAGGCGCTGGCCGACGGGACCGTCTACGTCACGTCCTGCTGGGGGGCGGGGGGGGGAGGGGGTGGGGGGGGAGGGGGCGGGGGAGGGGGCCGCCTCCCAGCTGTGGGGGTGGGCGGGGCCAGGGTCGCTCCGCTCGCCGCTGGGGATGTGCCTCGTGGTGGACACACCCGAGGTGAGTGGGTGGGTGGGGGTCACGGTGGGTGGGTGGGGGTCACGTGGGGGGTGGGGGTCACGTGGGGGGGTGGGGGTCACGGTGGGTGGGTGGGGGTCACGTGGGGGGTGGGGGTCACGTGGGGGGTGGGGGTCACGTGGGGGGGTGGGGGTCACGGTGAGTGGGTGGGGGTCACGTGGGGGGTGGGGGTCACGGTGAGTGGGGGTCACGTGGGGGGTGGGGGTCACGTGGGGGGGTGGGGGTCACGGTGGGTGGGTGGGGGTCACGTGGGGGGGTGGGGGTCACGGTGAGTGGGTGGGGGTCACGTGGGGGGGTGGGGGTCACGGTGAGTTGGTGGGGGTCACGTGGGGGAGTGGGGGTCACGGTGGGTGGGTGGGGGTCACGGTGGGTGGGTGGGGGTCACGGTGAGTGGGTGGGGGTCACGGTGGGTGGGTGGGGGTCACGGTGGGTGGGTGGGGGTCACGGTGAGTGGGGGTCACGTGGGGGGGTGGGGGTCACGGTGAGTGGGTGGGGGTCACGGTGGGTGGGTGGGGGTCACTGGGTGAGTGGATGGGTGTCACGGTGAGTGGGTGGGGGTCACGGTGAGTGGGTGGGGGTCACGGTGGGTGGGTGGGGGTCATGGTGGGTGGGTGGGGGTCACGGTGGGTGGGTGAGTGGGTGGGTGGGGTCACAGTGGGTGGGCGGTGTTCACGATGTCCGTGTCTCTCCCCACCCCCACCACCACCACCACCCCCACCAGCCTCTCTCCTCCGTCTCGGCCGTCCCCTGCCCTCCCGACGGCCTCCCCTCGGCCCGCTGGGCGTGTGCGGGGCGGCACTTCCTGCGCCTGATGATGACGACACCTTCGCCGGCCCTGCACCTGAGCCTGGACCCCGAGGCCGACTCGGAGGGCCTCGTGACGACGGCCTCCAGGGCCGTGGGTGGGCGCTGGGAGGCCGTTGACGACGCAGGGTTGGCCGTCGACCTTTGTGCGACCTTCGGACGTGAGTTGGTGGACCGCCCACACGTCCACCGTGAACCCCACCCACCCACCCCACCCACACACCCACACGGCCGTCGTGAACCCCACCCACCCCACCCACCCACCCACACGGTCATCGTGACCCCCACCCACCCACACGGCCATCGTGAACCCCACCCACCCACACGGTCATCGTGACCCCCACCCACCCACACGGCCACAGTGAACCCCACCCACCCACACGGCCATTGTGAACCCCACCCACCCCACCCACCCACCCCACCCCACCTACCCACCCACCCCACCCACCCCACCTACCCACCCACCCCACCCACCCACCCACCCCACCCACCCCACCCACCCACCCACCCCACCCACCCCACCCACCCACCCACCCACCCACCCCACCCACCAACCCACCCACCCCACCCACCAACCCACCCACCCACCAACCCACCCACCAACCCACCCTCCCCTGTGTGCCCTTTGCAGGCCACATGAAGCGGTCTTCTAAGACCCACCAGGTCACCACCAGGGACCCCCCCATCGCAGTGGGGGGGGGCTCGCTGTTGAGTGGGGGGCAGGAGAGGGAGGGAGAGGGGGGGGGAGGAGGGGGAGGGGCGAGCGGGGGGTGGAGGGGAGGGGCGAGCGGGGGGTGGAGGGGAGGGGCCTTCCAAGGTCGACCTGGAGAAGCTGCAGTGGATTTTCCGGACGGGTGACGGTGAGAGTCACTCGCTCACTCACTCACCCACTCACCTGCTTGCTTGCTCGCTTGCTCACCCACTCATCCACTCACTCACCCACTCACTCACCCGCTCACTCACTCACTCACCCACTCGCTCACCCACTCACTCACTCACTCATCCACTCACTCACCCACTCACTCACCCACTCACCCGCTTACTCGCTTACTCGCTCGCTCACTCACCACTCGCTCACTCACTCACCCACTCACTCACTCATCCACTCACTCACCCACTCACCCGCTTACTCGCTCGCTCGCTCACCCACTCATCCACTCACTCACCCACTCACTCACCCCGCTCACTCACTCACACACTCACTCACTCACTCACTCACCCGCTCACCCACTCATCCACTCACTCACCCACTCACTCATCCACTCACTCACCCACTCACTCACCCGCTCACTCACTCACCCACTCACCCGCTTGCTCGCTCGCTCATTACTCACCTACTCACCCACTCGCTCACCCACTCACTCACCCACTCACTCACCCGCTCACTCACTCACCCACTCACTCACTCACCCGCTCACCCACTCATCCACTCACTCACCCACTCACTCATCCACTCACTCACCCACTCACTCACCCGCTCACTCACTCACCCACTCACCCGCTTGCTCGCTCGCTCATTACTCACCCACTCGCTCACCCACTCACTCACCCACTCACTCACCCACTCACTCACTCACTCACTCACCCACTCACCCGCTTACTCGCTCGCTCGCTCACCCACTCATCCACTCACTCACCCACTCACTCACCCACCCACCCACTCTCCACTCACCCACCCACTTACCCTCTCACCACTCACCCGCTCGCTCACTTCGCTCACTCACTCACCACTCACTCACCCTCTCACCACTCACCCGCTCGCTCGCTCGCTCACTCACCACTCGCCCACTCACTCACTCACCACTCACCCACTCGCTCGTTCACTCACCACTCGCTCACTCACCACTCGCTTGCTCGCTAACCATTCACCCACCCGCTCGCTCGCTCCCCACTCGCTCGCTCACCACTCGTTCGATCACCCACTGACTCGCTCACTCGCTCACCCACTCACTCACCCACTCACCCACTCGCTCATTCGCTCACCACGGGCTCGCCCAATCACTCAACCACTCACCCACTCAGTCACTCACCTACTCACTCGCTCACTCCCTCACCCACTCACTTACCTACTCACCCACTCGCTCATGCACTCTCCCACTCACTCGCTCACCACTGGATCACTCACCACTCGCTCACCACTGGATCACTCACCACTCGCTCACCCACTCACTCATTCACCCACCTGCTCGCTCACTCACCCACCCACTCACTCAACCACTCGCTCACTCACTCGCTCTCCACTCACTCACCCACTCGCTCACACGCTCACTCTTTTACTCACCCACTCACTCACCAACTCGCTCACCCACTCACCTACTCACCCACTCACTCACCCGCTCACTCACCCGCTCACTCACCCACTCACTCACTCACCCACTCACCCGCTTACTCGCTTGCTCGCTCATTACTCACCTACTCACCCACTCGCTCACCCGCTCACTCACTCACCCACTCACTCACTCACCCACTCACCCGCTTACTCGCTTACTCGCTCGCTCACTCACCACTCGCTCACTCACTCACCCACTCACTCACTCATCCACTCACTCACCCACTCACTCACCCGCTTACTCACTCACTCACCCACTCACCCGCTTACTCGCTCGCTCGCTCACCCACTCATCCACTCACTCACCCACTCACTCACCCACCCACCCACTCTCCACTCACCCACCCACTTACCCTCTCACCACTCACCCGCTCGCTCACTCGCTCACTCACTCACCACTCACTCACCCTCTCACCACTCACCCGCTCGCTCGCTCACTCACCACTCGCCCACTCACTCACTCACCACTCACCCGCTCGCTCACTCACTCACCACTCACCCGCTCGCTCGCTCACTCACCACTCACCCGCTCGCTCGCTCACTCACCACTCGCTCACTCACTCACTCACCATTCACCCGCTCGCTCACTCACTCACCACTCACCCGCTCGCTCGCTCACTCACCACTCACCCGCTCGCTCGCTCACTCACCACTCGCCCACTCACTCACTCACCACTCACCCGCTCGCTCACTCACTCACCACTCACCCGCTCGCTCGCTCACTCACCACTCACCCGCTCGCTCGCTCACTCACCACTCGCCCACTCACTCACTCACCACTCACCCGCTCGCTCGCTCACTCACCACTCGCTCACTCACCACTCGCTTGCTCGCTCACCACTCACCCACCCGCTCGCTCGCTCCCCACTCGCTCGCTCACCACTCGTTCGATCACCCACTGACTCGCTCACATCGCTCACCCACTCACTCACCCACTCACCCACTCGCTCATTCGCTCACCACGGGCTCGCCCAATCACTCAACCACTCACCCACTCAGTCACTCACCTACTCACTCGCTCACTCCCTTACCTACTCACTCCCTGATTCACACTCTCACCCACTCACTTACCTACTCACCAACTCGCTCACCCACTCACCTACTCACCCACTCACTCACCCGCTCACTCACCCGCTCACTCACCCACTCACTCACTCACCCACTCACCCGCTTACTCGCTCGCTCGCTCACCTACTCATCCACTCACTCACCCACTCACCCACTCACCCGCTTGCTCGCTCGCTCATTACTCACCTACTCACCCACTCGCTCACCCGCTCACTCACTCACCCACTCACCCGCTTACTCGCTTACTCGCTCGCTCACTCACCACTCGCTCACTCACTCACCCACTCACTCACTCATCCACTCACTCACCCACTCACCCGCTTACTCGCTCGCTCGCTCACCCACTCATCCACTCACTCACCCGCTCACTCACTCACACACTCAACCGCTTGCTCGCTCATTACTCACCTACTCACCCACTCGCTCACCCACTCACTCACCCACTCACTCACTCACTCACCCACTCACCCGCTTACTCGCTCGCTCGCTCACCCACTCACCCATTCGCTCACCCACTCACTCACCCGCTCACTCACCCGCTCACCCATTCGCTCACCCACTCGCTTGCTCGCTCACCCATTTACTCAATGCTGATGATGGTGATGATGGTGGTGATGATGGTGATGATGGTGGTGATGGTGATGATGGTGTTGATGATGGTGGTGGAGGTGGTGATGATGATGGTGGAGGTGGTGATGATGATGGTGGAGGTGGTGGTGATGATGATGGTGGTAATGTTGTTGATGATGTTGTTGATGTTGTTGTTTATGTTGTTGTTGATGTTGTTGATGTTGTTGTTTATGTTGTTGTTGATGTTGTTGATTGTGTTTTTGTTGATGTTGTTGATGTTGTTGATGATGTTGTTGATGTTGTTGTTGATGTTGTTGTTGATGTTTTTGTTGATGTTGTTGATTGTATATGTTGTTGTTGATGTTGTTGTTGATGTTGTTGTTGATGTTGTTGATGATGTTGATGTTGTTGTTGTTGATGTAGACAGGGGATGGAAGGTGGCGTTGATGGCTCTGTCTGTGGTTGATGTTGTTGTTGATGATGTTGATGATGATGTTGATGTTGTTGTTGTTGATGTTGTTGTTGATGTTGTTGATGTAGACAGCGGATGGAAGGTGGCGTTGATGGCTCTGTCTGTGGTTGGACTTCTGCTGGGACTTTTCATCCTGGGACGCAACATTCACAGCAACCAGTAACAACCACAACTACCACAACAACTACCACAACAACTACCACAACTACCACAACCACCACAACAACTACCACAACAACTACCACAACAACCACCACAACAACTACCACAACAACTACCACAACCACCACCACAACTACCACAACTACCACAACAACTACCACAACAACTACCACAACCACCACAACAACTACCACAACTACCACAACAACTACCACAACCACCACCACAACCACCACAACCACCACCACAACTACCACAACAACTACCACAACCACCACAACAACTACCACAACTACCACAACAACTACCACAACAACTACCACAACAACTACCACAACAACTACCACAACCACCACCACAACTACCACAACAACTACCACAACCACCACAACAACTACCACAACAACTACCACAACAACTACCACAACCACCACAACAACTACCACAACAACTACCACAACCACCACAACAACTACCACAACAACTACCACAACAACTACCACAACTACCACAACAACTACCACAACAACTACCACAACCACAACAACTACCACAACAACTACCACAACAACTACCACAACCACCACAACAACTACCACAACAACTACCACAACCACCACAACAACTACCACAACCACCACAACAACTACCACAACCACCACCACAACCACCACCACCACAACAACTACCACAACCACCACAACAACCACCACCACCACCACAACAACTACCACAACCACCACCACAACCACCACCACAACCACCACCACCACCACAACAACTACCACAACCACCACAACAACCACCACAACCACCACAACAACTACCACAACCACCACAACAACTACCACAACTACCACAACCACCACAACAACTACCACAACCACCACAACTACAACAACTACAACAACTACCACAACCACCACAACAACCACCACAACTACCACAACCACCACAACTACAACAACTACAACCACCACAACAACCACCACAACCACCACAACAACTACCACAACCACCACAACTGCAACAACTACAACAACTACCACAACCACCACAACCACCACAACAACTACCACAACTACCACAACTACCACAACTACAACAACTACAACAACTACCACAACCACCACAACTACCACAACTACCACAACCACCACAACCACCACGACAACCACCACAACAACTACCACAACCACCACAACAACTACCACAACCACCACCACAACCACCACCACCACCACAACAACTACCACAACCACCACAACAACCACCACAACCACCACAACCACCACAACAACTACCACAACCACCACAACTACCACAACTACCACAACAACTACCACAACTACCACAACTACCACAACCACCACAACCACCACAACAACTACCACAACCACCACAACTGCAACAACTACCACAACAACTACAACTACCACAACTACAACCACTACCAACAACCACAACATTCACAGCAATCAGTAACTACCAACAACCACAACAACTACCACAACAACTACAACAACTACCACAACTACCACTACCACCACCACCACCACTACCACCACAACAACTACCACCACAACTACCACAACTACCACAACAACTACAACAACTACCACTACTACCTACAACCACTACCTACAACTACTACTCGCCACCAATACTCACCCACCCACCCACTCACTCACTCACCCACTCACCCACCCCACTCACCCCCCCCACCCCCCCACTCACCCCCCCACTCACCCATCCACTCACCCACCCACCCACTCACCCACCCACCCACTCACCCACCCCACTCATCCACTCACCCACCCACTCACCCACCCACCCACTCACCCACCCCACTCACCCACTCACCCACCCACCCACCCACACACCCACCCACCCACCCACACACCCACCCACCCACCCACTCACCCACTCACCCACCCACTCACCCACTCACCCACCCACCCACCCACCCACTCACCCACCCACTCACCCACTCACCCACCCACTCACCCACCCACTCACCCACCCCACTCACCCACTCACCCACCCACCCACTCACCCACCCACTCACCCACCCACTCACCCACCCACCCACTTACCCACCCACCCTTTCACCCCCCCCATCCCCCCACCCACCCACCCACTCACCCCTCCACCCCCTCACCCCCCCCCACCCACTCACCCCCCCCACTCACCCCCCCCACTCACCCCCCCCACTCACCCCCCCCACTCACCCCCCCCACTCACCCCCCCCACTCACCCCCCCCACTCACCCCCCCCACTCACCCCCCCCACTCACCCCCCACTCACCCCCCACTCACCCCCCCACCCACTCACCCCCCCACTCACCCCCCCACTCACCCCCCCACCACCCCCCCACACCCCCCCACTCACCCCCCCCACCCACTCACCCGCCCACTCACCCCCCCACTCACCCCCCCCCACCCCCCCACTCACCCCCCCCACCCCCCCACCCACTCACCCCCCCCACCCCCCCACTCACCCACTCACCCACCCACTCACCCCCCCCACCCCCCACTCACCCCCCCACTCACCCCCCCCCACCCCCCCCACCCACCCACTCACCCACCCACTCACCCCCCCACCCCCCCACTCACCCCCCCCACTCACCCCCACCCCCCCCCATCCCCCCACCGACCCACCCACTCACCCACCCACTCACCCCCCCACACCCCCACACACCCCCCCACCCACTCACCCCCCCACCCCCCCACTCACCCCCCCACTCACCCCCTCCATCGACCCACCCACTCACCCCCCCACCCCCCCACCCACCCACCCCCCCACCACCCCCACTCACCCCCCCCCATCCCCCCACCGACCCACCCACTCACCCCCCCCACCCACCCACCCACTCACCCACTCACCCACCCACTCACCCCCCCATCCCCCCACTCACCCCCCCATCCCCCAACTCACCCCCCCCACCCCCCCACTCACCCCCCACCCACCCACCCACCCCCCCACTCACCCCCCCCCCACCCCCCCACTCACCCCCCCCCCACCCCCCCCACCTCACCCCCCCCCCACCCCCCCACTCACCCCCCCCCCACCCCCCCCACTCACCCCCACCCCCCCACCCACCCACCCCCCCACTCACCCCCCCCCACCCCCCCATCCCCCCACCGACCCACCCACTCACCCCCCCACCAACTCACCCACCCACCCACCAACTCACCCACCCACTCACCCACTCACTCACTCACCCACCCACTCACTCACTCACTCACCCACCCACCCACTCACTCACTCACTCACCCACCCACCCACCCACTCACCCACCCACCCACCCACCCATTCACCCACCCCCCCCATTCACCCACCCACCCACCCACCCATTCACCACCCACCCACCCATTCACCCACCCACCCATTCATCCCACCCACCCACCCACCCACTCACCCACCCACTCACCCACTCACCCACCCACCCATTCACCCACCCACCCACTCACCCACCCCCCCACTCACTCACCCACCCACCCATTCACCCACCCACCCATTCACCCACCCACCCACCCATTCACCCACCCACCCACCCATTCACCCACCCACCCACCCATTCACCCACCCACCCACTCACCACCACTCACCACCCACCCACCTACTCACCCACCCCCCCACTCACCCACCCCCCCATTCACCCACCCACCCACCCATTCACCCACCCACTCACCCACCCACTCACCCACCCACCCACCCATTCACCCACCCACTCACCCATCCACCCATTCATTCACCCACCCACCGACCCACCCACTCACCCCCCCCCCACCCCCCCATCCCCCCACCGACCCACCCACTCACCCCCCCACCCACCCACCCACTCACCCACCCACTCACCCACTCACCCCCCCATCCCCCCATCCCCCCACCCACCCACCCACTCACCCCCCCACCCCCTCACCCCCCCCACCCCCTCACCCACCCTCCCACTCACCCCCCCCACCCACTCACCCCCCCCCACCCCCCCACTCACCCCCCCCCACCCCCCCACTCACCCCCACCCCCCCACCCACCCACCCCCCCACTCACCCCCCCCCACCCCCCCATCCCCCCACCGACCCACCCACTCACCCCCCCCACCAACTCACCCACCCACCCATTCACCCACCCACTCACCCACCCACTCACTCACCCACCCACCCACCTACCCACCAACTCACCCACCCACTCACTCACTCACCCACCCACTCACTCACTCACCCACCCACTCACTCACTCACTCACCTACCCACTCACTCACTCACCCACCCACCCACCCACCCACTCACCCACCCACCCACCCACTCACTCACCCACCCACCCACCCACTCACCCACTCACCCACCCACTCACCCACTCACCCACCCACTCACCCACCCACCCACCCATTCACCCACCCCCCCATTCACCCACCCACCCACCCATTCACCCACCCACCCACCCATTCACCCACCCACCCATTCATCCCACCCACTCACCCACCCACCCACTCACCCACCCACTCACCCACTCACCCACCCACCCATTCACCCACCCACCCACTCACCCACCCCCCCACTCACTCACCCACCCACCCACCCATTCACCCACCCACCCACCCATTCACCCACCCACCCACCCATTCACCCACCCATTCACCCACCCACCCACTCACCCACCCACTCACCCACCCACCCACCCACTCACCCACCCACCTACTCACCCACCCCCCCACTCACCCACCCCCCCACTCACCCACCCCCCCATTCACCCACCCACCCACCCATTCACCCACCCACCCATTCACCCACCCACTCACCCATTCACCCACCCACTCACCCATCCACCCATTCATTCACCCACCCACCGACCCACCCACTCACCCCCCCCCACCCCCCCATCCCCCCACCGACCCACCCACTCACCCCCCCACCCACCCACTCACCCACCCACTCACCCACTCACCCCCCCATCCCCCCATCCCCCCACCCACCCACCCACTCACCCCCCCACCCCCTCACCCACCCTCCCACTCACCCCCCCCACCCACTCACCCCCCCACTCACACCCACTCACCCACCCACTCACACCCACTCACCCACCCCCCCCCACCCCATTCCCTGTCCTCCACAGGAAGCGGAAGCTGGCCTCGCTGGGCCACGTGACCGTCCAGGAGGGGGAGGAGTCTCTGCTCATGCCCAGCCCCCTCTCCAGCCCAAGCCCCGCCCCCTTCAATGCCCCCTGCAATGCCCCCACCACCACCACCACCATCGCCGCCACCTCATTGGACGACAATCCCCATAGCAACGCCCCCGTCACGCTGCCCGATGACGGCTCCTCCCCCCCTCCCCCCCAGGCGCTCGTGACCAATCCGGGCTCTGCCTTCACGCTGGGCTACGCCCCCAGCAACGCAGACCACGCCCTTAGCAACGCAGGCCACGCCCCTAGCAACGCAGGCCACGCCCCCGGGCACGCGGGGGTGGGAGGGGCGGGGTCGGCGTCTGAGGGACGGGGAGATCTTGGTGGAGTGGAAAGACGGCGTGGTGACGTCACTGTACGGGTCGAGTGACGCGTAGCGTGGGTGGGGGTGGGGGGGTGGGGAGGGTGGGGGGAGGTGGGGTGGGTGGGGAGGGGAGGGGTGGGTGGGGGGAGGATGGGGGGGGGAGATGGGGAGAGAGATGGGGAGATGGGGAGAGAGATGGGGAGATGGGGAGATGGGGAGATGGGGAGAGAGATGGGGAGATGGGGAGATGGGGAGAGAGATGGGGAGATGGGGAGATGGGGAGAGAGATGGGGAGATGGGGAGAGAGATGGGGAGATGGGGAGAGAGATGGGGAGATGGGGAGAGAGATGGGGAGATGGGGAGAGAGATGGGGAGATGGGGAGATGGGGAGAGAGATGGGGAGATGGGGAGAGAGATGGGGAGATGGGGAGAGAGATGGGGAGATGGGGAGATGGGGAGAGAGATGGGGAGATGGGGAGATGGGGAGAGAGATGGGGAGATGGGGAGATGGGGAGAGAGATGGGGAGATGGGGAGATGGGGAGAGAGATGGGGAGATGGGGAGAGAGATGGGGAGATGGGGAGAGAGATGGGGAGAGAGATGGGGAGATGGGGAGATGGGGAGAGAGATGGGGAGATGGGGAGAGAGATGGGGAGAGAGATGGGGAGATGGGGAGAGAGATGGGGAGATGGGGAGATGGGGAGAGAGATGGGGAGAGAGATGGGAGATGGGGAGAGAGATGGGGAGATGGGGAGAGAGATGGGGAGATGGGGAGATGGGGAGAGAGATGGGGAGATGGGGAGATGGGGAGAGAGATGGGGAGATGGGGAGATGGGGAGAGAGATGGGGAGATGGGGAGAGAGATGGGGAGATGGGGAGAGAGATGGGGAGATGGGGAGAGAGATGGGGAGATGGGGAGATGGGGAGAGAGATGGGGAGATGGGGAGAGAGATGGGGAGATGGGGAGAGAGATGGGGAGATGGGGAGATGGGGAGAGAGATGGGGAGATGGGGAGAGAGATGGGGAGATGGGGAGATGGGGAGATGGGGAGAGAGATGGGGAGATGGGGAGATGGGGAGAGAGATGGGGAGATGGGGAGATGGGGAGAGAGATGGGGAGATGGGGAGAGAGATGGGGAGATGGGGAGAGAGATGGGGAGATGGGGAGAGAGATGGGGAGATGGGGAGAGAGATGGGGAGATGGGGAGATGGGGAGAGAGATGGGGAGATGGGGAGAGAGATGGGGAGATGGGGAGAGAGATGGGGAGATGGGGAGATGGGGAGAGAGATGGGGAGATGGGGAGATGGGGAGAGAGATGGGGAGATGGGGAGATGGGGAGAGAGATGGGGAGATGGGGAGATGGGGAGAGAGATGGGGAGATGGGGAGAGAGATGGGGAGATGGGGAGAGAGATGGGGAGAGAGATGGGGAGATGGGGAGAGAGATGGGGAGATGGGGAGAGAGATGGGGAGAGAGATGGGGAGATGGGGAGAGAGATGGGGAGATGGGGAGATGGGGAGAGAGATGGGGAGAGAGATGGGGAGATGGGGAGAGAGATGGGGAGATGGGGAGAGAGATGGGGAGATGGGGAGATGGGGAGAGAGATGGGGAGATGGGGAGATGGGGAGAGAGATGGGGAGATGGGGAGATGGGGAGATGGGGAGAGAGATGGGGAGATGGGGAGAGAGATGGGGAGATGGGGAGAGAGATGGGGAGATGGGGAGATGGGGAGAGAGATGGGGAGATGGGGAGATGGGGAGAGAGATGGGGAGATGGGGAGAGAGATGGGGAGATGGGGAGAGAGATGGGGAGATGGGGAGATGGGGAGAGAGATGGGGAGATGGGGAGAGAGATGGGGAGATGGGGAGATGGGGAGAGAGATGGGGAGATGGGGAGAGAGATGGGGAGATGGGGAGATGGGGAGAGAGATGGGGAGATGGGGAGAGAGATGGGGAGATGGGGAGAGAGATGGGGAGAGAGATGGGGAGATGGGAGAGAGATGGGGAGAGAGAAGGGGAGATGGGGAGATGGGGAGATGGGGAGAGAGATGGGGAGATGGGGAGAGAGATGGGGAGATGGGGAGATGGGGAGAGAGAAGGGGAGATGGGGAGATGGGGAGATGGGGAGAGAGATGGGGAGATGGGGAGAGAGATGGGGAGATGGGGAGATGGGGAGAGAGATGGGGAGATGGGGAGATGGGGAGAGAGATGGGGAGATGGGGAGAGAGATGGGGAGATGGGGAGATGGGGAGAGAGATGGGGAGATGGGAGAGAGATGGGGAGAGAGATGGGGAGAGAGATGGGGAGATGGGGAGAGAGAAGGGGAGATGGGGAGATGGGGAGAGAGAAGGGGAGATGGGGAGAGAGATGGGGAGATGGAGAGAGAGATGGGGAGATGGGGAGATGGGGAGAGAGATGGGGAGATGGGGAGAGAGATGGGGAGATGGGGAGATGGGGAGAGAGATGGGGAGAGAGATGGGGAGAGAGATGGGGAGATGGGGAGATGGGGAGAGAGATGGGAGATGGGGAGAGAGATGGGGAGATGGGGAGAGAGATGGGGAGATAGATGGGGAGATGGGAGATGGGGAGAGAGATGGGGAGATGGGGAGATGGGGAGAGAGATGGGGAGAGAGATGGGGAGATGGGAGAGAGTTGGGGAGATGGGGAGAGAGATGGGGAGATGGGGAGAGAGATGGGGAGATGGGGAGAGAGATGGGGAGATGGGGAGAGAGATGGGGAGATGGGGAGAGAGATGGGGAGATGGGGAGATGGGGAGAGAGATGGGGAGATGGGGAGAGAGATGGGGAGATGGGGAGATGGGGAGAGAGATGGGAGAGAGATGGGAGATGGGGAGAGAGATGGGGAGATGGGGAGATGGGGGAGAGATGGGGAGAGAGATGGGGAGATGGGGAGAGAGATGGGGAGATGGGGAGAGAGATGGGGAGATGGGGAGAGAGATGGGGAGATGGGGAGAGATGGGAGAGAGATGGGAGATGGGGAGATGGGGAGAGAGATGGGGAGATGGGGAGAGAGATGGGGAGAGAGATGGGGAGATGGGGAGAGAGATGGGGAGATGGGAGAGAGATGGGGAGATGGGGAGAGAGATGGGGAGAGAGATGGGGAGATGGGGAGAGAGATGGGGAGAAGGGGAGAGAGATGGGGAGATGGGGAGAGAGATGGGGAGATGGGGAGAGAGATGGGAGATGGGGAGATGGGGAGATGGGGAGATGGGGAGAGAGATGGGGAGATGGGGAGAGAGATGGGGAGAGAGAGTGTGAGAGAATGATTATGTGGGCGTACCGGTGCCTGGGTTTGCGTGTCCGTGTGTGTCCCCGTTCACGGGTCAACGCTGGCGACGATGATCTGAATCGGTCCTGGACCTCCCCTAGGTTGACTCGGCCTAAAACGAGTTCCCGATGTAGCGGTGCAGTGTAGTGCACATCGCTAGCACTGGGGGAGAGACAAAGGCGGCCGGGCGTGGTGCTGGCCACCCCCCCCCCCCTCTGTGTGTGTAGCCACAGTGCAGGTAGCCTTCATAGGTGCAGCACTTGCCCCTACAGCCCTGCTAGAGGCTACCTGGGGGAGCTTTGTCTGTGTGTACATCATAGGCGGTACTGCTACTAGCAGCACTTGCCCCTACAGCCCTGCTAGAGGCTACCTGGGGGAGCTTTGTCTGTGTGTACATCATAGGCGGTGCTGCTACTAGCAGCACTTGCCCCTACAGCCCTGCTAGAGGCTACCTGGGGGAGCTTTGTCTGTGTGTACATCATAGGCGGTGCTGCCACTAGCAGCACTTGTCCCTACAGTTGCCATGACCACTGGTGCCCTTGTTGCCATGGTTACGCCCCCCCCCCCTTCCTCCATCGCCCCCCCCGCCGGACTTTTCGCCCAACGGGGATGGTCTTAATTGTAAATCAATAAATCAATAAACACTGTGGAGCTCACTCCCATAGGGTTCAGTGTTAATCACTGGGGCCCGCTCCCATAGGGTTCAGTGTTAATCACTGGGGCTCACTCCCATAGGGTTCAGTGTTAATCACTGGGGCTCGCTCCCATAGGGTTCAGTGTTAATCACTGGGGCTCACTCCCATAGGGTTCAGTGTTAATCACTGGGGCTCACTCCCATAGGGTTCAGTGTTAATCACTGGGACTCGCTCCCATAGGGTTCAGTGTTAATCACTGGGGCTCACTCCCATAGGGTTCAGTGTTAATCACTGGGGCCCACTCCCATAGGGTTCAGTGTTAATCACTGGGACTCACTCCCATAGGGTTCAGTGTTAATCACTGGGGCCCAATCCCATAGGGTTCAGTGTTAATCACTGGGGCTCACTCCCATAGGGTTCAGTGTTAATCACTGGGACTCACTCCCATAGGGTTCAGTGTTAATCACTGGGACTCGCTCCCATAGGGTTCAGTGTTAATCACTGGGGCTCACTCCCATAGGGTTCAGTGTTAATCACTGGGGCCCACTCCCATAGGGTTCAGTGTTAATCACTGGGACTCGCTCCCATAGGGTTCGCTGTTAATCACTGGGGCTCACTCCCATAGGGTTCAGTGTTAATCACTGGGACTCACTCCCATAGGGTTCAGTGTTAATCACTGGGGCCCACTCCCATAGGGTTCAGTGTTAATCACTGGGACTCGCTCCCATAGGGTTCGCTGTTAATCACTGGGGCTCACTCCCATAGGGTTCAGTGTTAATCACTGGGACTCACTCCCATAGGGTTCAGTGTTAATCACTGGGGCCCACTCCCATAGGGTTCAGTGTTAATCGCTGGGACTCGAGAAATTTTATCAATTTGATTTATTTCGCATTCCAAGGCAATCATCACCATCACCCCATCACGACCACAATTACGACCATCACCCCCACCACTACCACCATCATCACCACCACCCCCATCACCACCACCCCCATCACCACCATCACCACCACCATCACCACCCCCATCACCATCACCACCACCATCACCACCACCCCCATCACCATCACCACCACCACCATCATCATCACCACCATCACCCCCATCACCACCACCACCATCATCACACCACCACCACCACCACCCCCACCACCATCACCACCACCACCACCCCCATCACCACCACCACCACACCCCCATCACCACTACCATCATCACCACCACCCCCATCACCCCACCACCCCCACCATCACCACCACCACCATTATCACCACCATCACTACCACCATCACCACCATCACCCCCACCACCACCACCACCACCACCCCACCCCCACCACCACCCCCACCCCCACCACCCCCACCACCACCACCACCCCCACCACCACCACCACCCCCACCACCACCCCCACCACCCACCACCACCACCACCACCACCCCACCACCCCACCACCCACCCCCACCACCACCCCCACCACCACCACCCCCCACCACCCCCCACCACCACCACCCCCCCCACACCACCCCCATCACCACCCCCACCACCACCACCCCCACCACCCCCACCACCACCCCCACCACCCCCACCACCCCACCACCCCCCCACCACCCCCCCCCACCACCACCACCACCACCACCACCACACCACCACCACCACCATCACCACCATCATCACCATCACCCCCATCACCACCACCCCCATCACCACCACCCCCATCACCACCACCCCCATCACCACCACCCCACCACCCCCACCACCACCACCCCCATCACCACCACCACCCCCATCACCACCACCACCCCACCACCCCCACCACCACCCCCACCACCACCACCACCCCCACCACCACCATCACCACCATCACCACCACCCCCACCATCACCACCACCCCCACCACCACCACCCCCACCACCACCACCCCCACCACCACCACCACCACCACCCCCACCACCACCACCACCACCATCACCACCACCACCACCACCATCACCACCACCACCACCACCACCATCACCACCACCACCACCACCCCCACCACCACCACCACCACCCCCACCACCACCATCACCACCACCACCACCACCCCCACCACCACCACCACCACCCCCACCACCACCACCACCACCCCCACCCCCACCACCACCATCACCCCCACCCCATCACCACCACCACCACCTTCACCATCACCACCCCATCACCACCACCCCATCACCACCCCCACCACCATCACCACCACCATCACCACCACCACCACCACCACCCCCACCCCCACCACCACCACCACCCCCACCCCCACCACCACCACCACCATCACCCCCACCACCCCCACCACCATCACCCCCACCACCATCACCACCACCACCACCATCACCCCCACCACCATCACCACCACCACCACCACCATCACCACCACCACCACCATCACCCCCACCACCACCACCACCACCACCATCACCACCACCACCACCATCACCACCACCACCACCCCCACCACCACCACCACCACCCCCACCACCACCACCCCCACCACCACCACCCCCACCACCACCACCCCCACCACCACCACCCCCACCACCACCACCCCCACCGCCATCGCCATCGCCATCGCCACCGCCCCCGCCACCGCCACCGCCACCACCACCCCCACCACCATCACCACCACCACCACCACCATCACCCCACCCCCACCATCACCACCCCCACCACCACCATCACCACCACACCACCACCACCACCACCACCACCCCCACCACCCCCACCACCATCACCACCATCACCACCCCCACCACCACCACCCCCACCACCACCACCCCCACCACCACCACCCCCACCACCACCCCCACCACCACCACCACCCCCACCCCCACCACCACCACCCCCACCACCACCACCCCCACCACCATCACCACCACCACCCCCACCACCACCACCACCACCCCCACCACCACCACCCCCACCACCACCACCCCCACCACCATCACCACCACCACCCCCACCACCACCACCACCACCCCCACCACCACCCCCACCACCACCACCATCACCACCACCACCACCACCACCATCACCCCACCCCCACCATCACCACCCCCCACCACCACCATCACCACCACACCACCACCACCACCACCCCCACCACCATCACCACCATCACCACCCACCACCACCACCACCATCACCATCACCACCATCACCACCACCACCACCACCACCACCACCCCCACCACCCCCACCACCACCACCACCATCACCCCCACCACCACCACCACCATCACCCCCCACCACCATCACCACCACCACCACCATCACCCCCACCACCATCACCACCACCACCACCCCCCACCACCATCACCATCACCACCACCATCACCACCACCCCCACCACCACCACCCCCACCACCCCCACCACCACCACCATCATCACCACCATCACCACCATCACCACCATCACCACCATCACCACCCGCACCACCACCCCCACCACCACCACCCCCACCACCACCACCCCCACCACCACCACCCCCACCACCACCACCATCACCCCCACCACCATCACCCCCCACCCCATCACCACCACCCCCACCACCACCACCACCTTCACCATCACCACCCCATCACCACCACCCCATCACCACCCCCACCACCATCACCACCACCATCACCACCATCACCACCACCACCCCCATCACCACCACCACCAACACCACCACCAACACCACCACCATCACCACCACCACCATCACCACCACCACCATCACCACCATCACCACCCCCACCACCACCACCCCCACCACCACCACCATCACCACCACCACCATCACCACCATCACCACCCCCACCACCACCACCCCCACCACCACCACCACCATCACCCCCACCACCATCACCACCATCACCACCCCCACCACCCCCACCACCACCACCCCCACCACCACCACCATCACCACCACCACCATCACCACCACCACCCCCATCACCACCACCACCAACACCACCACCAACACCACCACCATCACCACCACCACCATCACCCCCACCACCATCACCACCATCACCACCCCCACCACCACCACCCCCACCACCACCACCATCACCACCACCACCATCACCACCATCACCACCCGCACCACCACCATCACCACCACCACCACCACCATCACCACCATCACCCCCACCACCATCACCACCATCACCACCCGCACCACCACCATCACCACCACCACCATCACCCCCATCCCCATCACCACCATCACCACCCGCACCCCCATCACCACCATCACCACCCGCAC
>NW_027620752.1:0-2500 GCF_964198595.1 Lampetra fluviatilis | reverse complement strand
AGCCGTGTGTGGGTGGGGCTAGCCGTGTGTGGGCGGGGCTAGCCGTGTGTGGGTGGAGATAGCCGTGTGAGGGTGGGGCTAGCCGTGTGTGGGTGGGGCTAGCCGTGTGTGGGCGGGGCTAGCCGTGTGTGGGCGGAGCTAGCCGTGTGTGGGCGGAGCTAGCCGTGTGAGGGTGGGGCTAGCCGTGTGTGGGTGGGGCTAGCCGTGTGTGGGCGGGGCTAGCCGTGTGTGGGTGGAGATAGCCGTGTGAGGGTGGGGCTAGCCGTGTGTGGGTGGGGCTAGCCGTGTGTGGGCGGGGCTAGCCGTGTGTGGGCGGGGCTAGCCGTGTGTGGGCGGAGCTAGCCGTGTGAGGGCGGGGCTAGCCGTGTGAGGGTGGGGCTAGCCGTGTGTGGGTGGGGCTAGCCGTGTGTGGGTGGGGCTAGCCGTGTGAGGGTGGGGCTAGCCGTGTGAGGGTGGGGCTAGCCGTGTGAAGGTGGGGCTAGCCGTGTGTGGGTGGGGCTAGCTGTGTGGGGGTGGGGCTAGCCGTGTGAGGGTGGGGCTAGCCGTGTGAGGGTGGGGCTAGCCGTGTGTGGGTGGGGCTAGCCGTGTGTGGGTGGAGATAGCCGTGTGAGGGTGGGGCTAGCCGTGTGAGGGTGGGGCTAGCCGTGTGTGGGCGGGGCTAGCCGTGTGAGGGTGGGGCTAGCCGTGTGAGGGTGGGGCTAGCCGTGTGTGGGTGGGGCTAGCCGTGTGGGGGTGGGGCTAGCCGTGTGAGGGTGGGGCTAGCCGTGTGAGGGTGGGGCTAGCCGTGTGTGGGTGGGGCTAGCCGTGTGTGGGTGGGGCTAGCCGTGTGAGGGTGGGGCTAGCCGTGTGAGGGTGGGGCTAGCCGTGTGAGGGTGGGGCTAGCCGTGTGAGGGTGGGGCTAGCCGTGTGGGGGTGGGGCTAGCCGTGTGGGGGTGGGGCTAGCCGTGTGAGGATGGGGCTAGCCGTGTGAGGGTGGGGCTAGCCGTGTGTGGGTGGGGCTAGCCGTGTGAGGGTGGGGCTAGCCGTGTGTGGGTGGAGATAGCCGTGTGTGGGGCTAGCCGTGTGAGGGTGGGGCTAGCCGTGTGAGGGTGGGGCTAGCCGTGTGAGGGTGGGGCTAGCCGTGTGAGGGTGGGGCTAGCCGTGTGGGGGTGGGGCTAGCCGTGTGAGGGTGGGGCTAGCCGTGTGAGGGTGGGGCTAGCCGTGTGTGGGTGGGGCTAGCCGTGTGAGGGTGGGGCTAGCCGTGTGAGGGTGGGGCTAGCCGTGTGAGGGTGGGGCTAGCCGTGTGTGGGTGGGGCTAGCCGTGTGAGGGTGGGGCTAGCCGTGTGAGGGTGGGGCTAGCCGTGTGAAGGTGGGGCTAGCCGTGTGAGGGTGGGGCTAGCCGTGTGAGGGTGGGGCTAGCCGTGTGTGGGTGGGGCTAGCCGTGTGAGGGTGGGGCTAGCCGTGTGAGGGTGGGGCTAGCCGTGTGAGGGTGGGGCTAGCCGTGTGTGGGTGGAGATAGCCGTGTGTGGGTGGGGCTAGCCGTGTGAGGGTGGGGCTAGCCACGTGTGGGCGTGGCTACCCGCGTGTGGGCGGGGCCTACCCGCGTGTGGGCGTGGCTACCCGCGTGTGTGGGTGGGGCTAGCCGCGTGTGGGCGTGGCTACCCGCGTGTGGGCGTGGCTACCCGCGTGTGGGCGTGGCTACCCGCGTGTGTGGGTGGGTGGGGGCTGGTACCCGCGAGTGGAGGATGCGACTGAGATGCTCATGAACTCCCTTGACCCGCATCTCGCGCTCTCGCTGCCTCCTCCACAGGCGCCTCTCCCTCTCCTCCTGGTCCTCATGATCATCCTCGACCTGCTGCTGCTGCTGCTGCCGCTCTCTGCTGTTGCTCAGGCTGTCTGCCTGCAGGCGGGGGGAGAGGGACGGGGAGATGGGTGGAGAGAGACGGAGAGAGATGGGGAGAGATGGGGAGAGATGGGGAGAGATGGGGAGAGATGGGGAGAGATGGGGAGAGATGGGGAGAGATGGGGAGAGATGGGTGGAGAGAGATGGGTGGAGAGAGATGGGGAGAGATGGGGAGAGAGATGGGGAGAGATGGGGAGAGATGGGGAGAGAGAGATGGGTGGAGAGAGATGGGGAGAGATGGGGAGAGAGATGGGGAGAGATGGGGAGAGAGATGGGGAGAGATGGGGAGAGATGGGTGGAGAGAGATGGGGAGAGATGGGTGGAGAGAGATGGGTGGAGAGAGATGGGTGGAGAGAGATGGGGAGAGATGGGGAGAGAGAGATGGGGAGAGATGGGGAGAGATGGGTGGAGAGAGATGGGGAGAGATGGGGAGAGAGAGATGGGGAGAGATGGGGAGAGAGAGATGGGGAGAGATGGGGAGAGATGGGTGGAGAGAGATGGGGAGAGATGGGGAGAGATGGGTGGAGAGAGATGGGGAGAGATGGGGAGAGATGGGTGGAGAGAGATGGGGAGAGATGGGGAGAGATGGGTGGAGAGAGATGGGGAGATGGGGAGAGA
>NW_027620751.1:0-29056 GCF_964198595.1 Lampetra fluviatilis | reverse complement strand
AGTGAGTGGTGGGGGTGAGGGGTGGTGAGGGGGTGAGTGAGTGGTGAGGGGTGAGTGTGTGAGTGAGTGAGTGGTGAGGGGTGGTGAGTGAGGGGTGGTGAGTGAGTGAGTGGTGAGTGAGTGAGTGGTGAGTGAGTGAGTGAGTGGTGAGGGTGGTGAGTGAGTGGTGGGTGAGTGAGTGAGTGAGTGGCGGTGAGTGAGGGGGTGAGTGAGTGGTGGTGAATGAGGGGTGAGTGAGTGAGTGGTGGTGAGGAGTTGTGGGTGAGTGGTGGGTGAGGGGTGGTGGGTGGTGAGTGAGTGAGTGGGTGAGGGGTTGTAAGTGCGTGGGTGAGTGAGTGAGTGGGTGAGTGAGGGGGTGAGTGAGTGGTGAGTGAGTGGTGAGGGGTGGTGGGTGAGTGGCGGTGAGTGAGGGGTGGGTGAGTGGTGAGTTAGTGGTGAGGGGTGGTGAGTGAGTAGTGAGGGGTGGGTGAGTGGTGAGTGAGTGGTGAGGGGTGGTGGGTGAGTGGCGGTGAGTGAGGGGTGGTGAGTGAGTGAGTGGTGAGGGGTGGGTGAGTGGTGGTGGTGAGTGAGTGGTGAGGGGTGGTGGGTGAGTGGCGGTGAGTGAGGGGTGAGTGAGTGTGTGAGCGGTGGTGAGGGGGTGTTGAGTGGTGGGTGAGGGGTGAGTGAGTGGTGAGTGAGTGGTGAGTGAGTGGGTGAGGGGTGAGTTAGTGGTGAGTGAGTGAGTGAGGGGTGGTGGGTGAGTGGCGGTGAGTGAGGGGTGGGTGAGTGGTGAGGGGTGGGTGAGTGGTGGTGGTGAGTTGGGGTGAGTGAGGGGTGGTGAGTGGTGAGGGGGTGAGTGGTGAGGGGTGGTGAGTGAGTGAGTGGTGAGGGGTGGGTGAGTGGTGGTGGTGAGTGGTGAGGGGTGGTGGGTGAGTGGCGGTGAGTGAGGGGTGGGTGGGTGGTGAGGGTGGTGAGTGAGTGGTGAGGGGTGGGTGAGTGGTGGTGGTGAGTGAGTGGTGAGGGGTGGTGAGTGGTGAGGGGTGTTGAGTGGTGAGTTGAGGTGAGTGAGTGGTGAGCGGTGGTGAGGGGTGTTGAGTGGTGAGTTAGTGGTGAGGGGTGGTGAGGGGTGGGTGAGGGGTGAGTGAGTGGTGAGTGAGTGGTGGGTGAGTGGTGAGGGGTGAGTGGTGAGTGAGTGGTGGGTGAGTGGGTGAGTGAGTGGTGAGTTAGTGGTGAGTGGTGAGGGAGTGGTGAGTGGCGGTGAGTGAGTGGCGGTGAGTGAGGGGTGGTGGGTGAGTGGTGAGTGGTGAGTGGTGATGATGGTGATGATGGTGATGATGGTGGTGGTGGTGATGGTGGTGATAATGGTGGTGATGATGATGGTGGTGATGATGATGGTGGTGATGATGATGGTGATGATGGTGGTGATAATGGTGGTGATGATGATGGTGGTGATGATGATGGTGATGATGATGATGGTGATGATGATGATGGTGGTGATGATGGTGGTGATGATGGTGGTGGTGATGGTGGTGATGATGGTGGTGATGATGGTGGTGATAATGGTGGTGATGATGGTGGTGATGATGATGGTGATGATGGTGGTGATGATGGTGGTGATGATGGTGGTGATGATGATGGTGATGATGGTGGTGATAATGGTGGTGATGATGGTGGTGATGATGATGGTGATGATGATGATGGTGGTGATGGTGATGATGGTGATGATGATGATGGTGGTGATGGTGATGATGGTGGTGATGATGATGGTGATGATGATGGTGATGATGGTGGTGATGATGGTGGTGATGATGATGATGGTGGTGATGGTGATGATGATGATGGTGGTGGTGATGGTGGTGGTGATGGTGGTGGTGATGGTGGTGGTGATGGTGGTGATGCTGGTGGTGGTGGTGGTGATGGTAATGATGATGGTGGTGGTGTTATTGGTGATGGTGGTGATGGTGATGATGATGTTGATGTTTATTCTCAGCTCAAGATGGAAAACTACACAAAGACTGAAAAGTTGGGAGAAGGTACAGACACACACACAGTGACACACACACACAGTGACACACACACACAGTGACACACACACAGTGACACACACACACACAGTGACACACACACAGTGACACACACACACAGTGACACACACACACAGTGACACACACACAGTGACACACACACACACAGTGACACACACACAGTGACACACACACGGTGACACACACACGGTGACACACACACAGTGACACACACACAGTGACACACACACAGTGACACACACACGGTGACACACACACGGTGACACACACACACACAGTGACACACACACACACAGTGACACACACACACAGTGACACACACACACAGAGACACACACACACAGTGACACACACACAGTGACACACACACACACAGTGACACACACACAGTGACACACACACACAGACACACACACACAGTGACACACACACACAGTGACACACACACGGTGACACACACACAGTGACACACACACACAGACACACACACACAGTGACACACACACACAGTGACACACACACACAGTGACACACACACAGTGACACACACACAGTGACACACACACAGTGACACACACAGTGACACACACACACAGACACACACACACAGTGACACACACACAGTGACACACACACAGTGACACACACAGACACACACACACACAGTGACACACACACACAGTGACACACACAGTGACACACACACAGTGACACACACAGTGACACACACAGAGACACACACACACAGAGACACACACACACAGTGACACACACACACAGTGACACACACACACAGAGACACACACACAGAGACACACACACACAGAGACACACACACACAGAGACACACACACAGAGACACACACACACAGTGACACACACACACAGTGACACACACACACAGTGACACACACACACAGTGACACACACACACAGTGACACACACACAGTGACACACACACACAGTGACACACACACACAGTGACACAGACAAAGACACACACAGTGACACACACACACAGTGACACACACACACAGTGACACACACACACAGTGACACACACACACAGTGACACACACACACAGTGACACACACACACAGTGACACACACACAGTGACACACACACAGTGACACACACACACAGTGACACACACACACAGTGACACACACACAGTGACACACACACACAGTGACACACACACACAGTGACACACACACACAGTGACACACACACACAGTGACACACACACACAGTGACACACACAGAGACACACACACACAGAGACACACAGAGACACACACACACAGAGACACACACACACAGAGACACACACACACAGACACACACACACAGAGACACACACACACAGAGACACACACACACAGAGACACACACACACAGAGACACACACACAGAGACACACACACACACAGAGACACACACACACACAGTGACACACACACACAGTGACACACACACACAGTGACACACACACACAGTGACACACACACACAGTGACACACACACACAGTGACACACACACAGACAAAGACACACACAGTGACACACACACACAGTGACACACACACACAGTGACACACACACACAGTGACACACACACACAGTGACACACACACACAGTGACACACACAGTGACACACACAGAGACACACACACACAGAGACACACACACACAGAGACACACACACACAGACACACACACACAGAGACACACACACACAGAGACACACACACACAGAGACACACACACACAGAGACACACACACACAGAGACACACACACAGAGACACACACACAGAGACACACACACACACAGTGACACACACACACAGTGACACACACACACAGTGACACACACACACAGTGACACACACACAGTGACACACACACAGACAAAGACACACACAGTGACACACACACACAGTGACACACACACAGTGACACACACACACAGTGACACACACACACAGTGACACAGACAAAGACATACACAGTGACACACACACAGAGACACACACACACAGAGACACACACACACACAGTGACACACACACAGTGACACACACACAGTGACACACACACAGACACACACACAGACAAAGACACACACACAGTGACACACACACACAGACAAAGACACACACACAGACAAAGACACACACACAGTGACACACACACAGACAAAGACACACACACAGTGACACACACACAGACAAAGACACACACACAGTGACACACACACAGACACACACACAGTGACACAGACAAAGACACACTGACAGACAGACAGTCTGTCAGTGTGTCTTTGTGGGTGAGTGGGTGGGTGGGTTGGTGAGTGGGTTGGTGGGTGGGTTGGTGGGTGGGTGAGTGGGTTGGTGGGTGGGTGGGTGGGTTGGTGGGTGGGTGGGTGAGTGGGTGGGTTGGTGGGTTGGTGGGTGGGTGAGTGGGTGGGTTGGTGGGTGGGTGAGTGGGTGGGTTGGTGGGTGGGTTGGTGAGTGGGTGAGTGGGTGGGTGGGTGGGTGGGTGAGTGGGTTGGTGGGTGGGTTGGTGGGTGAGTGGGTGGGTGAGTGGGTGGGTGAGTGGGTTGGTTGGTGGGTGAGTGGGTGGGTGAGTGGGTGGGTGGGTGGGTGGGTGAGTGGGTGAGTGGGTTGGTTGGTGGGTGGGTTGGTGGGTGAGTGGGTGGGTGAGTGGGTGGGTGAGTGGGTGAGTGGGTTGGTTGGTGGGTGAGTGGGTGGGTGAGTGGGTGGGTGGGTGGGTGAGTGGGTTGGTGGGTGGGTGGGTGAGTGGGTGGGTGGGTGAGTGGGTGGGTGGGTGAGTGGGTGGGTTGGTGGGTGGGTGAGTGGGTGGGTTGGTGGGTGGGTTGGTGGGTGGGTGAGTGGGTTGGTGGGTGGGTGGGTGGGTGAGTGGGTGGGTGGGTGAGTGGGTGGGTTGGTGGGTGGGTGAGTGGGTTGGTGGGTGGGTTGGTGAGTGGGTGAGTGGGTGGGTGGGTGGGTGAGTGGGTTGGTGGGTGGGTTGGTGGGTGAGTGGGTGGGTGAGTGGGTGGGTGAGTGGGTGAGTGGGTTGGTGGGTGGGTGAGTGGGTGGGTGGGTGGGTGGGTGGGTGGGTTGGTGGGTGGGTTGGTGGGTGGGTTGGTGGGTGAGTGGGTGGGTAGGTGGGTGAGTGGGTTTGTGGGTGGGTTTGTGGGTGGGTGGGTTTGTGGGTGAGTGAGTGGGTGGGTGAGTGAGTGGGTGGGTGGGTGAGTGAGTGGGTGGGTGGGTGGGTTGGTTGGTGGGTGGGTGGGTTGGTGAGTGGGTTGGTGGGTGGGTTGGTGGGTGGGTTGGTGGGTGGGTGGGTTGGTGGGTGGGTTGGTGGGTGGGTTGGTGGGTGGGTTGGTTGGTGGGTGGGTGGGTGACTGACCGGGTGGGTGACTGACCGGGTGGGTGACTGACTGGGTGGGTGACTGACTGGGTGGGTGACTGACTGGGTGGGTGACTGACCGGGTGGGTGACTGACCGAGTGGGTGACTGACTGACTGACCGAGTGAGTGAGTGGATGAATGAATGACTGGGTGAGTGTTTGACTGACTGAGTGGATGAATGAATGACTGGGTGAGTGAGTGACTGAGTGAGTGACTGACTGACTGACTGTCTGAGCGAGTGACTGACTGAGTGAGTGGCTGAGTGAGTGGCTGAGTGAGTGGCTGAGTGAGTGGCTGAGTGAGTGGCTGAGTGAGTGGCTGAGTGAGTGGCTGAGTGAGTGGCTGAGTGAGTGGCTGAGTGGGTGAATGACTGAGTGACTGACTGAGTGACTGACTGAGTGACTGACTGAGTGACTCACTGACTGACTCACTGACTGACTCACTGACTGACTCACTGACTGACTCACTGACTGACTCACTGACTGTCCCAGGCACGTACGGCGTGGTGTACAAGGCAGTCCACAAGTCGACCGGCGCCGTGGTGGCTCTGAAGAAGATCCGCGTGGAGAGTGAAGAGGAGGGGGTCCCCAGTACGGCCATCCGCGAGATCTCCCTGCTCAAGGAGCTGTCCCACCCCAACATTGTGCAGTGAGTCACCCAGTTAGTCACTCAGTGAGTCACTCAGTGAGTCACTCAGTCACTCAGTCAGTCAGTCACTCAGTCAGTCACTCGCTCAGTCACTCAGCACGGCCATCCGCGAGATCTCCCTGCTCAAGGAGCTGTCCCACCCCAACATTGTGCAGTGAGTCACCCAGTTAGTCACTCTGAGTCACTCAGTGAGTCACTCAGTGAGTCAGTCACTCACTCAGTCAATCAGTCAGTCACTCGCTCAGTCACTCACTCACTCAGCACGGCCATCCGCGAGATCTCCCTGCTCAAGGAGCTGTCCCACCCCAACATTGTGCAGTGAGTCACCCACTCAGTCACTCAGTGAGTCACTCAGTGAGTCAGTCACTCAGTCAGTCACTCAGTCAGTCACTCGCTCAGTCACTCACTCACTCAGTACGGCCATCCGCGAGATCTCCCTGCTCAAGGAGCTGTCCCACCCCAACATTGTGCAGTGAGTCACCCACTCAGTCAGTTACTCAGTGAGTCAGTCACTCACTCAGTCAGTCACTCAGTCAGTCACTCAGTTAGTCAGTCAGTCACTCATTCAGTCACTCACTCACTCACAGAATCATCCACTCAATCATCCACTCAATCATCCACTCACCCAGTCAGTCACTCAGTGAGTCAGTCAGTCACTCACCCAGTCAGTCAGTTAGTCAGTCACTCGCTCACCCACTCACTCACTCACCCACTCACTCACTCACCCACTCACTCACTCACTCACCCACTCACTCACTCACTCACCCACTCACTCACTCACCCACTCACTCACCCACTCACTCACCCACTCACTCACTCAGCACTGCCATTTGCGAGATCTCCCTGCTCAAGGAGCTGTCCCACCCCAACATTGTGCAGTGAGTCACCCACTCAGTCACTCAGTGAGTCACTCAGTGAGTCAGTCAGTGAGTCAGTCAGTCACTCACTCAGTCAGTCACTCGCTCAGTCACTCACTCAGTACGGCCATCCGCGAGATCTCCCTGCTCAAGGAGCTGTCTCACCCCAACATTGTGCATTGAGTCACCCAGTTAGTCACTCAGTGAGTCACTCAGTGAGTCAGTCAGTGAGTCAGTCACTCAGTCAGTCACTCGCTCAGTCACTCACTCACTCAGCACGGCCATCCGCGAGATCTCCCTGCTCAAGGAGCTGTCCCACCCCAACATTGTGCAGTGAGTCACCCAGTTAGTCACTCAGACACTCAGTGAGTCACTCAGTTAGTCAGTCACCCACTCACCCACCCACTCAGTCAGTCACTCACTCACTCAGCCACTCGTTCGCTCACTCAGCCACTCGCTCACTCACTCACCCACTCACCCACCCACTCAGTCACTCACCCACCCACTCACCCACCCACTCACTCACTAACTCAGTCACTCAGTCAATCAGTCACTCACCCACTCACTCACTCAGCCACTCGCTCGCTCACTCAGTCACTCGCTCGCTCACTCAGTCAGTCACTCACCCACCCACTCACCCACTCACTCACTAACTCAGTCACTCAGTCAATCAGTCACTCACCCACTCACTCACTCAGCCACTCGTTCGCTCACTCAGCCACTCGCTCGCTCACTCAGTCACTCACCCACTCAGTCAGTCACTCACCCACTCACCCACCCACTCACTCACTAACTCAGTCACTCAGTCGCTCAGTCACTCGCTCAGTCACTCACTCACTCAGCCACTCACTCACTCAGCACGGCCATCCGTGAGATCTCCCTGCTGAAGGAGCTGTCCCACCCCAACGTTGTGCAGTGAGTCACCCACTCAGTCACTCAGTGAGTCACTCAGTGAGTCAGTCAGTCACTCACTCAGTCACCCACTCACTCACTAACTCAGTCGCTCAGTCACTCACCCACTCACTCACTCACTCAGCCACTCACTCACTCAGCACGGCCATCCGTGAGATCTCCCTGCTCAAGGAGCTGTCCCACCCCAACATTGTGCAGTGAGTCACCCAGTTAGTCACTCAGACACTCAGTCAGTCACTCGGTGAGTCACTCAGTCAGTCAGTCACTCGGTCACTCAGTCAGTCAATCAGTCACTCGGTCACTCACTCAGTCAGTCACTCAGTTACTCAGTCACTCACTCATCCATTCACCTACTCACTCACTCACTCACCCACTCACCCGCCCACTCAGTCAGTCAGTCACTTACTCAGTCAGTCACTCGGTCAGTCAGTCACTCAGTCAGTCAGTGAGTCACTCAGTCAGTCACTCATCCATCCACTCACTCGCCCACTCACTCACCCACCCACTCACTCACCCATGACGGTGATGATAATGCTGATGATAGTGCTGATGATGATGATGATGATAGTGCTGATGATGATGATGATAGTGCTGATGATGATGGTGGTGCTGATGATGATGATGATGGTGGTGCTGATGATGATGATGATGATAGTGCTGATGCTGATTGTGATGATGATAGTGATGATGATGATGATAGTGCTGATGATGATGATGATAGTGCTGATGATGATGATGATAGTGATGATGATGATGGTGCTGATGATAGTGCTGATAGTGATGATGATGATGATAGTGATGCTGATGATGATGATGATGATGATGATGATACTACTGATGATGATGATGATAGTGGTGGTGATGATGATGATGCTGATGATGAGACTACTGATGATGATGCTGATGATGATGATGATGCTGATGATGATACTACTGATGATGATGATGATGATACTACTGATGATGATACTACTGATGATGATGCTGATGATGGTGCTGATTGTTGCAGGCTGCAGGACGTTCTGATGCAGGACACGAAACTTTTTCTCGTCTTTGAGTTCCTCTCCATGGACCTCAAGAAATATTTAGACTCCTTACCCAGCGGGACCACTCTGCAGCCCAATCTTGTACAGGTGAGTGGGTGGGTGAGTGGGTGGGTGAGTGGGTGGGTGAGTGGGTGGGTGAGTGGGGTGGGTGGGTGAGTGGGTGGGTGAGTGGGTGGGTGAGTGGGTGGGTGAGTTAGTGGGTGAGTGAGTGGGTGGGTGGGTGGGTGGGTGGGTGAGTGGGTGAGTGGGTGGGTGGGTGAGTGAGTGAGTGGGTGGGTGGGGTGGGTGGGTGGGTGGGTGGGTGGGTGAGTGGGTGAGTGAGTGGGTGGGTGAGTGGGTGGGTGGGTGGGTGGGTGAGTGGGTGAGTGGGTGGGTGGGTGAGTGAGTGGGTGGGTGGGTGGGTGGGTGGGTGAGTTAGTGGGTGAGTGGGTGGGTGAGTTAGTGGGTGAGTGGGTGGGTGAGTGGGTGGGTGGGTGGGTGAGTTAGTGGGTGGGTGAGTTAGTGGGTGAGTGAGTTGGTGGGTGGGTGAGTGGGTGGGTAAGTGGGTGAGTGAGCGAGTGGCTGAGCGAGTGAGTGGCTGAGCGAGTGAGTGGCTGAGCGAGTGAGTGGCTGAGCGAGTGAAGTGAGCGAGTGGCTGAGTGAGCGACTGATTGAGCGAGTGGCTGACTGAGTGACTGACTGAGTGACTGACTGAGTGAGTGGCTGAGTGAGTGGCTGAGTGAGTGGCTGAGTGAGTGGCTGAGTGAATGACTGACTGAGTGACTGACTGAGTGAGTGCTAATCTCTCTCTTCCCGTGGTGATCCCAGAGCTACGTCTACCAGGTGATGTTGGGCATCGTGTTCTGCCACTCACGTGGCTGGGTGAGCGAGTGAGTGAGCGAGTGAGTGGCTGAGTGGGTGAGTGGCTGAGTGAGTGACTGAGTGAGTGAGTGAGTGACTGAGTGAGTGACTGAGTGAGTGACTGACTGAGTGCTAATCTCTCTCTTCCCGTGGTGATCCCAGAGCTACGTCTACCAGGTGATGTTGGGCATCGTGTTCTGCCACTCACGTGGCTGGGTGAGCGAGTGAGTGAGCGAGTGAGTGGCTGAGTGGGTGAGTGGCTGAGTGAGTGACTGAGTGAGTGAGTGAGTGACTGAGTGAGTGACTGAGTGAGTGACTGACTGAGTGCTAATCTCTCTCTTCCCGTGGTGATCCCAGAGCTACGTCTACCAGGTGATGTTGGGCATCGTGTTCTGCCACTCACGTGGCTGGGTGAGCGAGTGAGTGAGCGAGTGAGTGGCTGAGTGGGTGAGTGGCTGAGTGAGTGACTGAGTGAGTGAGTGAGTGACTGAGTGAGTGACTGAGTGACTGACTGAGTGAGTGCTAATCTCTCTCTTCCCGTGGTGGATCCCAGAGCTACGTGTACCAGGTGATGTTGGGCATCGTGTTCTGCCACTCACGACGGATCATCCATCGCGACCTGAAGCCGCAGAATCTGCTCATCAACGAGGCGGGCGTCGTCAAGATCGCCGACTTTGGGCTCGCCAGGGCGTTTGGGATCCCTGTTAGAGTCTACACACACGAGGTGACGTACACAGACACACACAGAGACACACAGAGACACACAGAGACACACAGAGACACACAGAGACACACAGAGACACACAGAGACACACAGAGACACACAGAGACACACAGAGACACACAGAGACACAGACACACACACACAGACTTTGGGCTCGCCAGGGCGTTTGGGATCCCTGTTAGAGTCTACACACACGAGGTGACGCACACAGAGACACACAGAGACACACAGAGACACACACAGACACACACAGACACACACAGAGACACACACACGAGGTGACGCACACAGACACACACAGACTTTGGGCTCGCCAGGGCGTTTGGGATCCCTGTTAGAGTCTACACACACGAGGTGACGCACACAGGCAGATACAGGCAGACACACACACAGAGACACACACACACACAGAGAGAGACACACACACAGAGACACACACACAGAGACACACACACCGACTTTGGGCTCGCCAGGGCGTTTGGGATCCCTGTTAGAGTCTACACACACGAGGTGACGTACACAGACACACACAGAGACACACAGAGACACACAGAGACACACAGAGACACACAGAGACACACAGAGACACACAGAGACACACAGAGACACACAGAGACACACAGAGACACACAGAGACACACAGAGACACACAGAGACACACAGAGACACAGACACACACAGACACAGACTTTGGGCTCGCCAGGGCGTTTGGGATCCCAGTTAGAGTCTACACACACGAGGTGACGTACACAGGCAGATACAGAGACACACACACACACAGAGACACACACACGAGGTGACGTACACAGAGACACACAGAGACACACACAGACACACACACACGAGGTGACGCACACAGACACACAGAGAGAGAGACACACACAGAGAGAGAGAGACACACACAGAGACACACACACGAGGTGACGCACACAGACACACACAGAGAGAGAGACACACACAGACACACAGAGACACAGAGACACACAGAGGGAGAGAGACACACAGAGACACACGCAGACACACAGAGACACACAGAGACACACAGAGACACACAGAGACACACAGAGACACACAGAGACACACAGAGACTCACAGAGACACACAGAGACACACAGAGACACACAGAGACTCGCAGAGACACACAGAGACACACAGAGACTCGCAGAGACACACAGAGACACGCAGAGACACACAGAGACTCGCAGAGACACACAGAGACACACAGAGACACACAGAGACACACAGAGACACACAGAGACACAGACACACACAGACACACACACACAGACTTTGGGCTCGCCAGGGCGTTTGGGATCCCTGTTAGAGTCTACACACACGAGGTGACGTACACAGACACACACAGAGACACACAGAGACACACAGAGACACACAGAGACACACAGAGACACACAGAGACACACAGAGACACAGACACACACAGACACACACACACAGACTTTGGGCTCGCCAGGGCGTTTGGGATCCCTGTTAGAGTCTACACACACGAGGTGACGCACACGGAGACACACAGAGACACACACAGACACACACAGAGACACACACAGAGAGAGAGACACACACAGACACACACAGAGAGAGAGACACACACGCAGACACACAGAGACACAGAGACACACAGAGGGAGAGAGACACACACAGACACACACAGACACACACACACAGAGACACACAGAGACACACAGAGACACACAGAGACACACAGAGACACACAGAGACACACAGAGACACACAGAGACACACAGAGACACACAGAGACACACAGAGACACACAGAGACACACAGAGACACACAGAGACACACAGAGACACACAGAGACACACAGAGACACACAGAGACACACAGAGACACACAGAGACACACAGAGACACACAGAGACACACAGAGACACACAGAGACACACAGAGACACACAGAGACACACAGAGACACACAGAGACACACAGAGACACACAGAGACACACAGAGACACACAGAGACACACAGAGACACACAGAGACACACACAGACACACACAGACACACACAGAGACACAGACACACAGAGACACAGAGACACAGAGACACAGACACACAGAGACACAGACACACAGAGACACAGACACACAGAGACACAGACACACAGACACACACAGACACACACACACAGACTTTGGGCTCGCCAGGGCGTTTGGGATCCCTGTTAGAGTCTACACACACGAGGTGACGCACACGGAGACACACAGAGACACACACAGACACACACAGAGACACACACAGAGAGAGAGACACACACAGACACACAGAGACACACACAGAGAGAGACACACAGAGAGAGAGAGACACACACAGACACACAGACACACACAGACACACACCGACTTTGGGCTCGCCAGGGCGTTTGGGATCCCAGTTAGAGTCTACACACACGAGGTGATGGATACAGGCAGACACACACACACACAGAGACACACACACAGAGACACACAGAGACACGCAGAGACACGCAGAGACACGCAGAGACACGCAGAGACACGCAGAGACACGCAGAGACACAGAGAGACACACACACAGACACACACACAGACACACACACAGACACGCACAGACACACGCACAGACACACGCACAGACACACGCACAGACACACGCACAGACACACGCACAGACACACGCACAGACACACGCACAGACACACACACAGACACACACACAGACACACACACACAGACACACGCACAGACACACGCACAGACACACACACAGACACACACACAGAGACACACACACAGACACACGCACAGACACACGCACAGACACACGCACAGACACACACACAGACACACACACAGACACACACAGAGAGAGAGAGAGAGACACGCAGAGACACGCAGAGACACACGCAGAGACACACGCAGAGACACACGCACAGACACACGCACAGACACACGCACAGACACACGCACAGACACACAGCACAGACACACGCACAGACACACGCACAGACACACGCACAGACACACGCACAGACACACGCACAGACACACGCACAGACACACGCACAGACACACGCACAGACACACGCACAGACACACGCACAGACACACGCACAGACACACGCACAGACACACGCACAGACACACGCACAGACACACGCACAGACACACGCACAGACACACGCACAGACACACGCACAGACACACGCACAGACACACGCACAGACACACGCACAGACACACGCACAGACACACGCACAGACACACGCACAGACACACGCACAGACACACGCACAGACACACGCACAGACACACGCACAGACACACGCACAGACACACGCACAGACACACGCACAGACACACGCACAGACACACGCACAGACACACGCACAGACACACGCACAGACACACGCACAGACACACGCACAGACACACGCACAGACACACGCACAGACACACGCACAGACACACGCACAGACACACGCACAGACACACGCACAGACACACGCACAGAGAGAGAGAGAGACACGCAGAGACACGCAGACACACGCGCAGACACACGCGCAGACACACGCGCAGACACACGCACAGACACACACGCACAGACACACACGCACAGACACACACGCACAGACACACACGCACAGACACACACGCACAGACACACACGCACAGACACACGCACAGACACTCGCACAGACACACGCACAGACACACGCACAGACACACGCACAGACACACGCACAGACACACGCACAGACACACGCACAGACACACGCACAGACACACGCACAGACACACGCACAGACACACGCACAGACACACGCACAGACACACGCACAGACACACGCACAGACACACGCACAGACACACGCACAGACACACGCACAGACACACGCACAGACACACGCACAGACACACGCACAGACACACGCACAGACACACGCACAGACACACGCACAGACACACGCACAGACACACGCACAGACACACGCACAGACACACGCACAGACACACGCACAGACACACGCACAGACACACGCACAGACACACGCACAGACACACGCACAGACACACGCACAGACACACGCACAGACACACGCACAGACACACGCACAGACACACGCACAGACACACGCACAGACACACGCACAGACACACGCACAGACACACGCACAGACACACGCACAGACACACGCACAGACACACGCACAGACACACGCACAGACACACGCACAGACACACGCACAGACACACGCACAGACACACGCACAGACACACGCACAGACACACGCACAGACACACGCACAGACACACGCACAGACACACGCACAGACACACACACAGACACACGCACAGAGAGAGAGAGAGACACGCAGAGACACGCAGACACACGCACAGACACACGCACAGACACACGCACAGACACACGCACAGACACACGCACAGACACACGCACAGACACACGCACAGACACACGCACAGACACACACACAGACTCACACACAGACACACACGCACAGACACACACACAGACACACGCACAGACACACGCACAGACACACGCACAGACACACACACAGACACACGCACAGACACACGCACAGACACACACGCAGACACACACGCAGACACACACACAGACTCACACACAGACACACACGCACAGACACACACGCACAGACTCGCACAGGCAGACGCACGCCCACCCACTCACTCGCCCACCATCTCTCAGTGTCTCTGTCTCTCTGCTTGTATGTCTGTGTCTCTCTGTCTGTGTCTCTCTCTGTGTCTCTGTGTGTGTCTCTCTCTCTGTCTGTCTGTGTCTCTCTGTCTGTGTCTCTCTCTGTCTGTGTCTCTCTCTGTGTCTCTGTCTGTGTCTCTCTCTGTCTCTCTGTCTGTGTCTCTCTCTGTCTCTCTGTCTGTGTCTCTCTCTGTCTCTCTGTCTGTGTCTCTCTCTGTGTCTCTGTCTGTGTCTCTCTCTGTGTCTCTCTCTGTCTGTGTCTCTGTCTCTCTCGGTCTGTGTGTCTCTGTCTCTCTGTTTTCTATCTCTCTCTCTCTGTCTGTATCTTTCTGTCTGTCTGTGTCTGTGTCTGTCTATCTTTCTCTTTGTCTGTATCTGTCTCTCTCTGTCTGTGTCTCTCTGTCTGTGTGTCTCTCTCTGTGTCTGTGTGTCTCTCTCTGCGTCTGTGTCTGTCTCTCTGTGTCTGTGTCTGTCTCTCTGTGTCTCTCTCTCTCTGTGTCTCTGTCTGTGTCTCTCTCTCTGTCTCTGTGTCTGTGTCTCTCTCTCTGTGTCTGTGTCTCTCTGTCTCTCTCTGTGTCTGTCTCTCTGTGTCTCTCTCACCGTGTCTCTCTCTGTGTCTCTCACCGTGTCTCTCTCTCTGTCTGTCTCTCTCTCTCTGTGTCTCTCTCACCGTGTCTCTCACCGTGTCTCTCTCTCTGTCTGTCTCTCTCACCGTGTCTCTCACCGTGTCTCTCACCGTGTCTCTCACCGTGTCTCTCACCGTGTCTCTCACCGTGTCTCTCACCGTGTCTCTCACCGTGTCTCTCACCGTGTCTCTCACCGTGTCTCTCCCCGCGCCACTCACCCTCACCCCCCCTCACCCCCCCTCACCCCCCTCACCCCCCTCACCCCCCCTCACCCCCCCCTCACCCCCCCTCACCCCCCCCTCACCCCCAGGTGGTGATGCTGTGGTACCGTGCCGTGCTGCTTGGCTCTCCCCGCTACTCCACCCCGGTCGACGTCTGTGTCTCTCTGTGTCTCTCTGTCTCTCTCTGTGTCTGTCTCTCTGTGTCTCTCTCACCGTGTCTCTCTCTCTGTCTGTGTCTCTCACCGTGTCTCTCACCGTGTCTCTCACCGTGTCTCTCACCGTGTCTCTCACCGTGTCTCTCACCGTGTCTCTCACCGTGTCTCTCTCTCTCTCTCCCCGCGCCACTCACCCTGCCACTCACCCTGCCACTCACCCTGCCACTCACCCTGCCACTCACCCCCCCTCACCCCCCCTCACCCCCCCTCACCCCCAGGTGGTGACGCTGTGGTATCGTGCCCCTGAGGTGCTGCTTGGCTCTCCCCGCTACTCCACCCCGGTCGACGTCTGGGCTATCGGTACCGTCATGGCCGAACTTGCCACGCGCAAGCCTCTCTTCCACGGAGACTCGGAGATTGATCAGCTGTTCCGTATCTTCCGGTGAGCCCTGTGGACTTCCTGTACTGGGGACTGCCCCATGGACTCAGCACAGAGACTCATAGACTCACCACCACACACACACAACACCATAGACTCAACACTGAGACCCACAGACTCACCACCACACACACAACACCATAGACTCAACACTGAGACCCACAGACTCACCACCACACACACAACACCATAGACTCAACACTGCACCATAGACTCACCACCACACACACAACACCATAGACTCAACACTGAGACCCACAGACTCACCACCACACACACAACACCATAGACTCAGCACTGAGACTCATAGACTCAGCACTGCATCATAGACTCACCACTACATCATAGACTCAGCACCACACACACAACACCATAGACTCAGCACTGAGACTCATAGACTCAGCACCACACACACACAACACCATAGACTCACCACTGCACCATAGACTCACCACTGCATCATAGACTCACCACCACACGCACAACACCATAGACTCAACACTGCACCATAGACTCACCACTACATCATAGACTCACCACCACACACACAACACCATAGACTCAACACTGCACCATAGACTCAGCACCACACACACAACACCATAGACTCAACACTTCATCATAGACTCACCACCACACACACAACACCATAGACTCAGCACCACACACACAACACCATAGACTCAACACTGCATCATAGACTCACCACCACACACACAACACCACAGACTCAACACTGCACCATAGACTCAGCACCACACACACAACACCATAGACTCAACACTACATCATAGACTCAGCACCACACACACAACACCATAGACTCAACACTGCACCATAGACTCAGCACCACACACACAACACCATAGACTCAACACTGCATCATAGACTCACCACCACACACACACAATACCATAGACTCACCACTGCACCATAGACTCACCACCACACACACAACACCATAGACTCAACACTGCACCATAGACTCACCACCACACACACAACACCATAGACTCAACACTACACCATAGACTCACCACACACACACAACACCATAGACTCAACACTGCACCATAGACTCACCACCACACACACAACACCATAGACTCAACACTGCACCATAGACTCACCACCACACACACAACACCATAGACTCACCACTGCATCATAGACTCACCACCACACACACAACACCATAGACTCACCACCACACACACAACACCATAGACTCAACACTGCACCATAGACTCACCACCACACACACAACACCATAGACTCAACACTGAGACTCATAGACTCAACAATGTACCATAGACTCAGCACCACACACACAACACCATAGACTCAACACTGCACCATAGACTCAGCACTACACACACAACACCATAGACTCAACACTGCACCATAGACTCAGCACCACACACACAACACCATAGACTCAACACTGCACCATAGACTCACCACCACACACACAACACCATAGACTCAACACTGCACCATAGACTCAGCACCACACACACAACACCATAGACTCAACACTGCACCATAGACTCAGCACCACACACACAACACCATAGACTCAGCACCACACACACAACACCACAGACTCAACACTGCACCATAGACTCACCACCACACACACAACACCATAGACTCACCACCACACACACAACACCATAGACTCAACACTGCATCATAGACTCACCACCACACACACAACACCATAGACTCACCACCACACACACAACACCATAGACTCACCACTACTTCATAGACTCAGCACCACACACACAACACCATAGACTCAACACTGAGACCCACAGACTCACCACCACACACACAACACCATAGACTCAACACTGAGACCCACAGACTCACCACCACACACACAACACCACAGACTCACCACTACTTCATAGACTCAGCACCACACACACAGAACACCACAGACTCAACACTGAGACCCACAGACTCACCACCACACACACAACACCATAGACTCAACACTGCATCATAGACTCACCACCACACACACAACACCATAGACTCAACACTTCATCATAGACTCACCACCACACACACAACACCATAGACTCACCACTGCATCATAGACTCACCACCACACACACAACACCATAGACTCAACACTGCACCATAGACTCACCACTACATCATAGACTCACCACCACACACACAACACCATAGACTCAACACTACATCATAGACTCACCACTACATCATAGACTCACCACCACACACACAACACCATAGACTCAACACTGCACCATAGACTCAGCACCACACACACAACACCATAGACTCAACACTTCATCATAGACTCACCACCACACACACAACACCATAGACTCAACACTGAGACTCATAGACTCACCACCACACACACAACACCATAGACTCAACACTGAGACTCATAGACTCAACACTGCACCATAGACTCACCACCACACACACACACAACACCATAGACTCAACACTGAGACTCATAGACTCAACACTGCACCATAGACTCACCACCACACACACACACAACACCATAGACTCAACACTGCACCATAGACTCACCACCACACACACAACACCATAGACTCAACACTGCACCATAGACTCACCACCACACACACAACACCATAGACTCAGCACTGCACCATAGACTCACCACCACACACACAACACCATAGACTCAACACTGCACCATAGACTCAGCACCACACACACAACACCATAGACTCAACACTGCACCATAGACTCAACACTGCACCATAGACTCAACACTGCACCATAGACTCAGCACCACACACACAACACCATAGACTCAACACTGCACCATAGACTCACCACCACACACACAACACCATAGACTCAACACTGCACCATAGACTCACCACCACACACACAACACCACAGACTCAACACTGCATCATAGACTCACCACCACACACACAACACCATAGACTCAACACTGCACCATAGACTCACCACCACACACACAATACCATAGACTCAACACTGCATCATAGACTCACCACCACACACACAACACCATAGACTCAACACTGCACCATAGACTCAGCACCACACACACAACACCATAGACTCAGCACCACACACACAACACCATAGACTCAACACTGCACCATAGACTCACCACCACACACACAACACCATAGACTCAACACTGCACCATAGACTCACCACCACACACACAACACCACAGACTCAACACTGCACCATAGACTCACCACCACACACACAACACCACAGACTCAACACTGAGACTCATAGACTCACCACCACACACACAACACCATAGACTCACCACTGAGACTCATAGACTCACCACCACACACACAACACCATAGACTCACCACTGCATCATAGACTCAGCACCACACACACAACACCATAGACTCAGCACCACACACACAACACCACAGACTCAACACTGCACCATAGACTCACCACCACACACACAACACCATAGACTCAACACTGAGACCCACAGACTCACCACCACACACACAACACCATAGACTCACCACTGCACCATAGACTCACCACCACACACACAACACCATAGACTCAACACTACATCATAGACTCAGCACCACACACACAACACCATAGACTCACCACTACATCATAGACTCACCACCACACACACAACACCATAGACTCAGCACTGCACCATAGACTCAGCACCACACACACAACACCATAGACTCAACACTGCACCATAGACTCACCACCACACACACAACACCATAGACTCAGCACCACACACACAACACCATAGACTCAACACTGCCCCATAGACTCAACACCACACACACAACATCATAGACTCACCACCACACACACAACACCATAGACTCAACACTGCACCATAGACTCAACACTGCACCATAGACTCAGCACCACACACACAACACCATAGACTCACCACCACACACACAACACCATAGACTCAACACTGCATCATAGACTCACCACCACACACACAACACCATAGACTCAACACTGCACCATAGACTCACCACCACACACACAACACCATAGACTCAGCAACGTACCATAGACTCAGCACCACACACACAACACCATAGACTCAACACTGCACCATAGACTCAGCACCACACACACAACACCATAGACTCAACAATGTACCATAGACTCAGCACCACACACACAACACCATAGACTCAACACTGCATCATAGACTCACCACCACACACACAACACCATAGACTCACCACTGCACCATAGACTCACCACCACACACACAACACCATAGACTCAACACTGAGACCCACAGACTCACCACCACACACACAACACCATAGACTCAACACTGAGACCCACAGACTCACCACCACACACACAACACCATAGACTCAACACTGAGACCCACAGACTCACCACCACACACACAACACCATAGACTCAACACTGAGACCCACAGACTCACCACCACACACACAACACCATAGACTCAACACTGCACCATAGACTCACCACCACACACACAACACCATAGACTCACCACTGCACCATAGACTCAGCACCACACACACAACACCATAGACTCAACACTGCACCATAGACTCACCACCACACACACAACACCATAGACTCAACACTGCACCATAGACTCACCACCACACACACAACACCATAGACTCAACACTGCACCATAGACTCACCACCACACGCACAACACCATAGACTCAACACTGCACCATAGACTCACCACCACACGCACAACACCATAGACTCAACACTGCACCATAGACTCAGCACCACACACACAACACCACAGACTCAGCACCACACACACAACACCATAGACTCACCACCACACACACAACACCACAGACTCAGCACCACACACACAACACCACAGACTCACCACCACACACACAACACCATAGACTCACCACCACACACACAACACCATAGACTCACCACCACACACACAACACCATAGACTCAGCACCACACACACAACACCACAGACTCACCACCACACACACAACACCATAGACTCACCACCACACACACAACACCATAGACTCACCACCACACACACAACACCACAGACTCACCACCACACACACAACACCATAGACTCACCACCACACACACAACACCACAGACTCACCACCACACACACAACACCATAGACTCACCACCACACACACAACACCATAGACTCACCACCACACACACAACACCATAGACTCAGCACCACACACACAACACCACAGACTCAGCACCACACACACAACACCACAGACTCAGCACTGAGACTCATAGACTCACCACCACACACACAACACCATAGACTCAACACTGCACCATAGACTCACCACCACACACACAACACCATAGACTAAGCACTGCATCATAGACTCAGCACCACACACACAACACCATAGACTAAGCACTGCATCATAGACTCGCCACCACACACACAACACCATAGACTCAACACTGCACCATAGACTCAACACTGCACCATAGACTCACCACTGAGACTCATAGACTCAACACTGCACCATAGACTCAACACTGCACCGTAGACTCAACACTGCACCGTAGACTCAACACTGCACCATAGACTCAGCACTGCACCATAGACTCAACACTGCACCATAGACTCAACACTGCACCATAGACTCAACACTGCACCGTAGACTCAACACTGCACCGTAGACTCAACACTGCACCATAGACTCAGCACTGCACCGTAGACTCAACACTGCACCATAGACTCAACACTGCACCATAGACTCAACACTGCACCATAGACTCAACACTGCACCATAGACTCAACACTGCACCATAGACTCAGCACTGCACCGTAGACTCAACACTGCACCATAGACTCAACACTGCACCATAGACTCAACACTGCACCATAGACTCAACACTGCACCATAGACTCAACACTGCACCATAGACTCAGCACTGCACCGTAGACTCAACACTGCACCGTAGACTCAACACTGCACCATAGACTCAACACTGCACCATAGACTCAACACTACTGCACAACGCACTCTGACCCTCACCCACCCCCCCCCCTCTTGTCCCACCCCCCCCCCCCTCTTGTCCCACCCCCCCCCCCTCTTGTCCCACTCCCCCCCCTCTTGTCCCACCCCCCCCCCTACCCCCTGTGACTTTGTCAGTGTGCTGGGTACACCATCTAACGAGGTGTGGGCGGAGGTGGAGGCTCTCCCCGACTTCAAGACCTCCTTCCCCAAGTGGAAGGGAGGCACGTTGAGTAGCTCCGTCAAGACGCTCGACCCTTGCGGGGTGGACTTGCTGAGCGTGAGTCGCCCACTCAGTCGCCCACTCGCTCACCCACTCGCTCACCCACTCGCTCACCCACTCGCTCACCCACTCGCTCACCCACTCGCTCACCCACTCGCTCACCCACTCGCTCACCCACTCGCTCACCCACTCGCTCACCCACTCGCTCACCCACTCGCTCACCCACTCGGTCAGTTAGTCACTCGGTCATTCAATCAGTTCGTCAGTCACTCAGATTGTTAGTCAGTTAGTTAGTCATTCACTCACTCACCCACTCACTCAACCACCCACTCACCCACCCACTCAACCACCCACTCACCCACCCACTCACCCACCCACTGACTCACTCAGCAAGACCTCCTTCCCCAAGTGGAAGGGAGGCACGTTGAGTAGCTCCGTCAAGACGCTCGACCCTTGCGGGGTGGACTTGCTGAGCGTGAGTCGCCCACTCAGTCGCCCACTCGCTCACCCACTCGCTCACCCACTCGCTCACCCACTCGCTCACCCACTCGCTCACCCACTCGCTCACCCACTCGCTCACCCACTCGGTCACCCACTCGGTCAGTTAGTCACTCGGTCATTCAATCAGTTCGTCAGTCACTCAGATTGTTAGTCAGTTAGTTAGTCATTCACTCGGTCGCTCGCTCACTCACTCACCCACCCACCCACTCAACCACCCACTCACTCACCCACTCACCCACCCACTCAACCACCCACTCACCCACCCACTCACTCACCCACTCACCCACCCACTCAACCACCCACTCACCCACTCACTCACCCATTCACTCACCCACCCACTCACCCACCCACTCACCCACCCACTGACTCACTCAGCAAGACCTCCTTCCCCAAGTGGAAGGGAGGCACGTTGAGTAGCTCCGTCAAGACGCTCGACCCTTGCGGGGTGGACTTGCTGAGCGTGAGTCGCCCACTCAGTCACCCAGTCAGTTAGTTAGTTAGTCGGTCATTCACTCGGTCTCTCTCACACCGTGTCTCTCTCTGTGTGTCTCTCTCTGTGTGTCTCTCTCTGTGTGTCTCTCTCTGTGTGTGTGACTCTGTCTCTCTCTCTGTGTGTCTGTGTGTGTGTCTCTCTCTGTGTGTGTCTGTGACTCTGTGTGTGTCTCTCTGTGTGTGTCTGTGACTCTGTGTGTGTCTCTCTGTGTGTGTCTGTGACTCTGTGTGTGTCTCTCTGTGTGTGTCTCTCTCTGTGTGTGTCTGTGACTCTGTGTGTGTCTCTCTCTGTGTGTGTCTGTGACTCTGTGTGTGTCTCTCTGTGTGTGTCTCTCTCTCTGTGTGTCTCTCTGTGTGTCTCTCTCTGTGTGTGTGACTCTGTCTCTCTCTGTGTGTCTGTGTGTGTGTCTCTCTCTGTGTGTGTGTGACTCCGTGTGTGTCTCTCTCTGTGTGTCTCTCTGTGTGTGTCTCTCTCTGTGTGTGTCTGTGACTCTGTGTGTGTCTCTCTCTGTGTGTGACTCTGTCTCTCTGTGTGTGACTCTGTCTCTCTGTGTGTGACTCCGTGTGTGTCTCTCTGTGTGTGTCTCTCTCTGTGTGTGTCTCTCTCTGTGTGTGACTCTGTCTCTCTGTGTGTGACTCTGTCTCTCTGTGTGTGTCTCTGTGTGTGTGTGTCTGTGTGTGTCTCTCTGTGTGTCTGTGTGTGACTCCGTGTGTGACTCTGTGTGTGTCTCTCTGTGTGTGTCTCTCTCTGTGTGTGTCTCTCTCTGTGTCTCTCTCTGTGTCTCTCTCTGTGTCTCTCTCTGTGTCTGTCTCTCTGTGTCTCTCTCTGTGTCTGTCTCTCTGTGTGTCTCTCTGTGTCTGTCTCTGTGTGTCTCTGTGTGTGTCTCTGAGTAGAAGCTGCTGATCTACAACCCGGCCACCCGGATCTCCGCTAAGCGAGCCCTGCTCCACCCTGTGTCTCTCTCTGTGTCTCTCTAATACCGTGTCTCTCTCTGTGTCTGTCTCTGTGTGTCTGTCTTTGTGTGTCTCTCTCTGTGTGTCTCTCTCTGTGTGTGTCTCTCTCTGTGTCTCTCTAATACCGTGTCTCTCTCTGTGTCTCTCTCTGTGTGTGTGTGTCTCTCTCTGTGTCTCTCTCTGTGTGTCTCTCTCTGTGTCTCTCTAATACCGTGTCTCTCTCTGTGTCTCTCTCTGTGTGTCTCTCTCTGTGTGTCTCTCTCTGTGTCTCTCTCTGTGTGTCTCTCTCTGTGTCTCTCTCTGTGTCTCTCTCTGTGTGTCTCTCTCTGTGTCTCTCTCTGTGTGTCTCTCTCTGTGTGTCTCTCTCTGTGTCTCTCTCTGTGTGTGTCTCTCTGTGTGTCTCTCTCTGTGTCTCTCTCTGTGTGTCTCTCTCTGTGTGTCTCTCTGTGTGTCTGTCTCTGTGTGTGTCTCTCTGTGTGTGTCTCTGTGTGTGTCTCTGTGTGTCTCTCTGTGTCTCTCTCTGTGTGTCTCTCTGTGTGTGTCTCTCTGTGTGTCTCTCTGTGTGTCTCTCTGTGTGTCTGTCTCTGTGTGTGTCTCTGTGTGTGTCTCTCTGTGTGTCTCTCTGTGTCTCTCTCTGTGTGTCTCTCTGTGTCTGTCTCTGTGTCTGTCTCTGTGTCTGTCTCTGTGTGTCTGTCTCTGTGTCTCTCTCTGTGTGTCTCTCTCTGTGTCTCTCTCTGTGTGTCTCTCTGTGTCTGTCTCTGTGTCTGTCTCTGTGTGTCTGTCTCTGTGTCTGTCTCTGTGTGTCTGTCTCTGTGTCTCTCTCTGTGTCTGTCTCTGTGTGTCTCTCTCTGTGTGTCTCTCTGTGTCTGTCTCTGTGTGTCTCTCTGTGTCTGTCTCTGTGTGTCTCTCTGTGTCTGTCTCTGTGTGTCTCTCTCTGTGTGTCTCTCTGTGTCTGTCTCTGTGTGTCTCTCTGTGTCTGTCTCTGTGTGTCTCTCTGTGTGTCTCTCTGTGTCTCTCTGTGTGTGTCTCTGTGTGTGTCTCTGAGTAGAAGCTGCTGATCTACAACCCGGCCACCCGGATCTCCGCTAAGCGAGCCCTGCTCCACCCTGTGTCTCTCTCTGTGTCTCTCTAATACCGTGTCTCTCTCTGTGTCTGTCTCTGTGTGTCTGTCTTTGTGTGTCTCTCTCTGTGTGTCTCTCTCTGTGTGTGTCTCTCTCTGTGTCTCTCTAATACCGTGTCTCTCTCTGTGTCTCTCTCTGTGTGTCTCTCTCTGTGTGTCTCTCTCTGTGTCTCTCTAATACCGTGTCTCTCTCTGTGTCTCTCTCTGTGTGTCTCTCTCTGTGTGTCTCTCTCTGTGTCTCTCTCTGTGTCTCTCTCTGTGTGTCTCTCTCTGTGTCTCTCTCTGTGTGTGTCTCTCTGTGTGTCTCTCTCTGTGTCTCTCTCTGTGTGTCTCTCTCTGTGTGTCTCTCTGTGTGTCTGTCTCTGTGTGTGTCTCTCTGTGTGTGTCTCTGTGTGTGTCTCTGTGTGTCTCTCTGTGTCTCTCTCTGTGTGTCTCTCTGTGTGTGTCTCTCTGTGTGTCTCTCTGTGTGTCTCTCTGTGTGTCTGTCTCTGTGTGTGTCTCTGTGTGTGTCTCTCTGTGTGTCTCTCTGTGTCTCTCTCTGTGTGTCTCTCTGTGTCTGTCTCTGTGTCTGTCTCTGTGTCTGTCTCTGTGTGTCTGTCTCTGTGTCTCTCTCTGTGTGTCTCTCTCTGTGTCTCTCTCTGTGTGTCTCTCTGTGTCTGTCTCTGTGTCTGTCTCTGTGTGTCTGTCTCTGTGTCTGTCTCTGTGTGTCTGTCTCTGTGTCTCTCTCTGTGTCTGTCTCTGTGTGTCTCTCTCTGTGTGTCTCTCTGTGTCTGTCTCTGTGTGTCTCTCTGTGTCTGTCTCTGTGTGTCTCTCTGTGTCTGTCTCTGTGTGTCTCTCTCTGTGTGTCTCTCTGTGTCTGTCTCTGTGTGTCTCTCTGTGTCTGTCTCTGTGTGTCTCTCTGTGTGTCTCTCTGTGTCTGTCTGTGTGTGTCTCTGAGTAGAAGTTGCTGATCTACAACCCGGCCACCCGGATCTCCGCTAAGCGAGCCCTGCTCCACCCTGTGTCTCTCTCTGTGTCTCTCTAATACCGTGTCTCTCTCTGTGTCTGTCTCTGTGTGTCTGTCTCTGTGTGTCTCTCTGTGTGTCTCTCTGTGTGTGTGTGTGATTCCGTGTGTGACTCTGTGTGTGTCTCTCTGTGTGTGTGTGTCTCTGTGTGTGTCTCTGTGTGTGTCTCTGTGTGTGTCTCTGTGTGTCTGTCTCTGTGTGTGTCTCTGTGTGTCTGTCTCTGTGTGTCTGTCTCTGTGTGTCTGTCTGTGTGTGTCTGTCTGTGTGTGTCTCTGAGTAGAAGCTGCTGATCTACAACCCGGCCACCCGGATCTCCGCTAAGCGAGCCTGCTCCACCCTGTGTCTCTCTCTGTGTCTCTCTAATACCGTGTCTCTCTCTGTGTCTGTCTCTGTGTGTCTGTCTTTGTGTGTCTCTCTCTGTGTGTCTCTGAGTAGAAGCTGCTGATCTACAACCCGGCCACCCGGATCTCCGCTAAGCGAGCCCTGCTCCACCCGTACTTCAACAGTCTGGACAAGGCCTCACTCCCTGCCACACTCGCAGACTCTCTGCCTCGATAGACACGCGCGGAGAGAGACACGGGGAGAGACACGGGGAGAGACACGCGCGGAGAGAGACAGGGAGAGACACGGGGGGGTGGGGGGGGGAGAGACACGCGGAGAGAAGCAGGGAGAGACACAGAGGTAGAGAGACACGCGGGGGGACACGGGGGGAGAGAGAGACACGGGGAGAGAGACACGCGGAGAGAGAGACACGCGGAGAGACAGGGAGAGACACGGGGGGGGGTGGGGGGGGGGGGGGGAGACACACGGGGAGAGACACGGGGGGAGAGACACACGGGGAGAGACACGGGGAGACACACGCGGGGAGAGACACGGGGGTAGAGACACGGGGGGAGAGACACGGGGGGAGAGACACGGGGGGAGAGACACGGGGGGAGAGACACGGGGGGAGAGACACGGGGAGAGACACGGGGGAGAGACACGGGGGAGAGACACGGGGGGGAGAGACACGGGGGGAGAGACACACGGGGGGAGAGACACGGGGGGAGAGACACGGGGGGAGAGACACGGGGAGAGACACGGGGGGAGAGACACGGGGGGAGAGACACGGGGGGAGAGACACGGGGGGAGAGACACGGGGGGAGAGACACGGGGGGAGAGACACGGGGGGAGAGACACGGGGGAGAGACACGGGGGGAGAGACACGGGGGAGAGACACGGGGAGAGACACGGGGGAGAGACACGGGGGGAGAGACACGGGGGGAGAGACACGGGGGGAGAGACACGGGGGGAGAGACACGGGGGGAGAGACACGGGGGGAGAGACACGGGGGGAGAGACACGGGGGGAGAGACACGGGGGGAGAGACACGGGGGGAGAGACACGGGGGAGAGACACGGGGGGAGAGACACGGGGGGAGAGACACGGGGGGAGAGACACGGGGGGAGAGACACGGGGGGAGAGACACGGGGGAGAGACACGGGGGGAGAGACACGGGGGGAGAGACACGGGGGGAGAGACACGGGGGGAGAGACACGGGGGGAGAGACACGGGGGGAGAGACACGGGGGGAGAGACACACGGGGAGAGACACGGGGGGAGAGACACGGGGGAGAGACACGGGGGGAGAGACACGGGGAGAGACACGGGGGGAGAGACACGGGGGGAGAGACACGGGGAGAGACACGGGGGAGAGACACGGGGGGAGAGACACGGGGGAGAGACACGGGGAGAGACACGGGGGGAGAGACACGGGGAGAGACACGGGGGAGAGACACGGGGGAGAGACACGGGGAGAGACACGGGGGGAGAGACACGGGGGGAGAGACACACGGGGAGAGACACGGGGGGAGAGACACGGGGAGAGACACGCGGGGAGAGACACGGGGGGAGAGACACGGGGGGAGAGACACGGGGGAGAGACACGGGGGAGAGACACGGGGGGAGAGACACGGGGGGAGAGACACGGGGGGAGAGACACGGGGGAGAGACACGGGGGAGAGACACGGGGGAGAGACACGGGGGAGACACGCGGGGAGAGAGAC
>NW_027620750.1:0-33377 GCF_964198595.1 Lampetra fluviatilis | reverse complement strand
CCTCCACCACCACACTCCACCTAGTCCCTGTGTGCTTTGACAGCCGAGACCGCTGCGGAGGAATCCCAAATAAAAAAAAACGTCTCCAAAATCAACTCAACCACCCAGAGCAGCCACGAGAGAGCAGACAGAGAGAGTGACGAGAGAGAGACAGAGAGAGAGAGAGACAGAGCTAGACAGAGCGAGAGACAGAGAGAGAGAGAGAGACAGAGAGAGAGAGAGACAGAGCTAGACAGAGAGAGACAGACAGAGACAGAGAGAGAGCAGAGAGAGAGAGAGAGAGACAGAGCTAGACAGAGAGAGACAGAGAGAGACAGAGAGAGAGAGAGACAGAGCTAGACAGAGAGAGACAGACAGAGACAGAGAGAGAGACAGAGCTAGACAGAGAGAGAGACAGAGACAGACAGAGAGAGCGAGTAACAGAGACAGAGAGAGACAGAGAGACAGAGAGAGACAGAGAGACAGAGAGACAGAGAGAGCGAGAGACAGAGAGAGACACGGTGAGAGATACAGAGACATGGGGAGAGAGACAGAGACACGGGGAGAGAGACAGAGACACGGGGAGAGAGACAGAGACACGGGGAGAGAGACAGAGACACGGGGAGAGAGACAGAGACACGGGGAGAGAGACAGAGACACGGTGAGAGATACAGAGACATGGGGAGAGAGACAGAGACACGGGGAGAGAGACAGAGACACGGGGAGAGAGACAGAGACACGGGGAGAGAGACACAGAGAGCCAGAGAGCGAGACACAGAGAGACAGAGAGCGAGAGACAGAGACAGAGAGAGACAGACAGTGACAGAGAGAGACAGAGACAGAGCTAGACCAGAGACAGAGCGAGACAGAGAGAGAGAGAGAGACAGAGAGAGACAGACACAGAGACAGAGACAGCGAGACAGAGAGCGAGACAGCGAGACAGACAGAGACAGAGAGAGACAGACAGAGAGAGACAGAGAGATGGGAGCTGCGAGTACTAACCGCGGCTCCCCTCTTGTGTTGACCAGTTGCCTGACCTGCCAACCACCCCCACTCACCTCCCCCTCACCCCCACTCACCCCCCACTCACCCCCCACTCACCCCCACTCACCCCCCCACTCACCCCCCCACTCACCCCCCACTCACCCCCACTCACCCCCCACTCACCCCCCACTCACCCCCCACTCACCACCCACCACCCCCCACTCACCCCCACTCACCCCCCACTCACCCCCCTCACCCCCCACCCCCCCACTCACCCCCCCACTCACCCCCCACTCACCCCCCACTCACCCCCCACTCACACCCCCACTCACCCCCACTCACCCCCCACTCACCCCCACTCACCCCCCACTCACCCCCACTCACCCCCACTCACCCCCCACTCACCCCCCACTCACCCCCCACCACCCCCACTCACCCCCCACTCACCCCCCACTCACCCCCACTCACCCCCCACTCACCCCCCACCTCACCCCCACTCACCCCCCACTCACCCCCCACTCACCCCCACTCACCCCCCCACTCACCCCCCACTCACCCCCCACTCACCACCCACTCACTACCCCCACTCACCCCCCACTCACCCCCCACTCACCCCCAACTCACCCCCCACTCACCCCCACTCACCCCCCACTCACCCCCCCACTCACCCCCCACTCACCCCACTCACCCCCCACTCACCCCACTCACCCCCACTCACCCCCCCCACTCACCCCCCACTCACCCCCACTCACCCCCCCCCCCCTCACCCCCCACTCACCCCCACTCACCCCCCACTCACCCCCCACTCACCCCACTCACCCCCCACTCACCCCCACTCACACCCCCCTCACCCCCCACTCACCCCCCACTCACCCCCCACTCACCCCACTCACCCCCACTCACCCCCCCCCACTCACCACCCACTCACTATCCCCACTCACCCCCCACTCACCCCCCACTCACCCCCCACTCACCCACCACTCACCCCCCACTCACCCCCACTCACCCCCCACTCACCCCCACTCACCCCCCCCACTCACCCCCCACTCACCCCCACTCACCCCCCCCCCCTCACCCCCCACTCACCCCCACCACCCCCCCACTCACCCCCCACTCACCCCACTCACCCCCCACTCACCCCCCACTCACACCCCCCTCACCCCCCACTCACCCCCCACTCACCCCCCACTCACCCCCACTCACCTCCTCACCCCCACTCACCCCCCACTCACCCCCACCACACCCCACTCACCCCCACTCACCCCCCACTCACCCCCCACCACCCCCAACTCACCCCCCCTCACCCCACTCACCCCCCACTCACCCCCCACTCACCCCCAACTCACCTCCCCCTCACCCCCACTCACCCCCCACTCACCCCCCACTCACCCCCACTCACTACCCCCACTCACCACCCACTCACCCCCCACTCACCCCCCACTCACCCCCCACTCACCCCACCCACCCCCCCCCACCACCACCCACTCACTACCCCCACTCACCCCCCACTCACCCCCCACTCACCCCCCACTCACCCCCACTCACCCCCCACTCACCCCCACTCACCCCCCACTCACCCCCCACTCACCCCCACTCACCCCCCCTCACCCCCCACTCACCCCCCACTCACCCCCCACTCACCCCCACTCACACCCCCCACTCACCCCCCACTCACCCCCCAACTCACCTCCCCTCACCCCCCACTCACCCCCCACTCACCCCCCCACTCACCCCCACTCACCCCCACTCACCCCCCACTCACCCCCCCACCACCCCCCACTCACCCCCCACTCACCACCCCCTCACCCCCCACTCACCCCCACTCACCCCCCACTCACCCCCACTCACCCCCCACTCACCCCCCACTCACCCCCACTCACCCCCCACCACCCCCACTCACCCCCACTCACCCCCCACTCACCCCCACTCACCCCCCCACTCACCCCCCACTCACCCCCCACTCCCCCCCACTCACCCCCCACTCACCCCCCACTCACCCCCCACTCACCCCCCCCTCACCCCCCACTCACCCCCCACTCACCCCCCCACTCACCACCCACCACACCCCCCACTCACCCCCCACTCACCCCCCACCCACCCCCCTCACCCCCCCACTCACCCCCCACTCACCCCCCACTCACCACCCCACTCACCCCCCACTCACCCCCCCCACTCACCCCCACCACCCACACCCCCACCACCACCCCACTCACCCCCCACTCACCCCCACCACACCCCCACCACCCCCCACTCACCCCCCCACTCACCCCCCACCACCCCCCACTCACCCCCCACTCACCCCCCACTCACCCCCACTCACCCCCCACTCACCCCCCACTCACCCCCCACCACCCCCCACTCACCCCCCACTCACCCCCCCCACTCACCCCCACTCACCCCCCACTCACCCCCCCACCACCACCCACTCACACCCCCCACCCCCCACTCACCCCCCACACACCCCCCACTCACCCCCCACCACCCCCCCACTCACCCCCCACTCACCCCCCACCCCCCCCCCACCCCCCACTCACCCCCACTCACCCCCCACCACCCCCACCTCACCCCCACTACCCCCCACCACCCCCCACTCACCCCCCCACCACCCCCACCACCCCCCACCACCCCCCACCACCCCCCACCACCCCCACACCCCCCACTCACCCCCCACTCCCCCCCACTCACCCCCCACTCACCCCCCACTCACCCCCCCCACCCCCCACCCCCCACTCACCCCCACTCACCCCCCACTCACCCCCCACTCACCCCCCACTCACCCCCACTCACCCCCCACTCACCCCCCCACTCACCCCCCACTCACCCCCACTACCCCCCACCACCCCCCACTCACCCCCCCACTCACCCCCACTCACCCCCCACTCACCCCCCACACACCACCCCCACTCACCACCCACTCACCCCCACTCACCCCCCACCACACCCCCCACTCACCACCCCCACTCACCACCCACTCACCCCCCCACTCACCCCCCACTCACCCCCCACCACCCCACTCACCCCCCCACTCACCCCCCACTACACCCCACCACCACCCACTCACCCCCCACTCACCCCCCACTCACCCCCACCACCACCCACCACCCCCCCACTCACCCCCCACTCACCCCCCCACTCACCCCCACTCACCCCCCACTCACCCCCCCCACACCCCCACTCACCCCCCACTCACCCCCCACTCACCCCCCACTCACCCCCACTCACCCCCACTCACCCCCCACTCACCCCCCCACTCACCCCCCCACCACCCCACCCCACCCCCCCCACTCACCACCCCACTCACACCCCCACTCACCCCCCACCACCCCCCCACCACCCCCCCACCACCCCCCACCACCCCCCCCACCCCCCCACCACCCCCCACTCACCCCCCCACCACCCCCCCACCCCCCCCCACCACCCCCCACTCACCCCCCACACACCCCCACCACCCCCCACCACCCCCACCCCACCCCCCACTCACCCCCACCACCCCCCACCACACCCCCCACCCCCACCACCCCCCCCACCACCCCCCACCACCCCCCCACCCCCCACTCACCCCCCACCACCCCCCACCACCCCCCACCACCCCCCACCCACCCCCCCACCACCCCACCACCCCCCCCACCCCACCCCCCACTCACCACCCCACCACCCCCACTCACCCCCCCCACTCACCCCCCACTCACCCCCCCACTCACCCCCCCACACACCCCCCCCACCCCCCCCCACCCCCCCCACCACCCCCACCACCCCCCACCACCCCCCCCTCACCCCCCACTCACCACCCCACCACCCCCCACACACCCCCCACCACCCCCCACTCACCCCCCACTCCACCCCCCACCCCCCCCACCCCCCCACTCACCCCCCACCACACCCCCCCACCCCCCACTCACACCCCCCCTCACCCCCCACTCACCACCCACCCACCCCCCACTCACCCCCCACCACCCCCCCCACCCCCCCCACCCCCCACCACCCCCCACCCACCCCCCCACCCCCCCACACCCCCCCCACCCCCCACACCCCCCCACCCCCCACCACCCCCACTCACCCCCCCACCCACCCCCCCTCACCCCCCCACCACCCCCCACTCACCCCCCCCCACCCCCCCCTCACCCCCCACTCACCCCCCACTCACCCCCACCACCCCCCCACCCCCCCACCCCCACACCCCCCCACCCCCCACCACACCCCCCTCACCCCCCCCCACCCCCCCCACCCCCCACCCACCACCCCCACCACCCCCCACCCACCCCCCCCCACCCCCCCACCACCCCCCCACTCACCCCCCACTCACCCCCCACCACCCCCCCACCACCCCCACCCACCCCCCCACCACCCCCCCCCACCCCACCCCCTCACCCCCCCACTCACCCCCCACCACCCCCCCCTCACCCCCCCCTCACCCCCCACTCACCCCCCACCACCCCCCACTCACCCCCACTCACCCCCCCACTCACCCCCCACCACCACCCCCCTCACCCCCCACCTCACCCCCCCACCACCCCCCCTCACACCCCCCCACCCCCACACCCCCCCTCACCCCCCCACCACCACCCACCACCCCCCCACTCACCCCCCCCTCACCCCCCCCCACCCCCCACTCACCCCCCCACCACCCCCCCCACCCCCCACCCCCCCCACCCCCCCACTCACCCCCCACCACCCCCACTCCACCCCCCACCACCCCCCCCACCCCCCACCCACCCCCCACTCACCCCCCCCTCACCCCCCCTCACCCCCCACTCACCCCCCACCACCCCCCACTCACCCCCCCCACCACACCCCCCCACCCCCCCACCACACCCCCCCACCCCCCCCCACCCCCCCCCACCCCCACTCACCCCCCACCACCCCCCACCACCCCCCCCACCCCCCACCACCCCCCACCACCCCCACCACCCCCCCACTCACCCCCCACCCACCCCCCACCCCCCCCCCACCCCCCCCCACCCCCCCCACCCCCCCCACCCACCCCCCACCACCCCCCCCCACCCCCCCCACCCCCCACCACCCCCCCCACCCCCCACCACCCCCCACCACCCCCCCACTCACCCCCCACCACACCCCCCCACCCCCCACTCACCCCCCCCACCCCCCCCCACCCCCCCACCACACCCCCCTCACCCCCCACCACCCCCCACCACCCCCCACCACCCCCCACCCCACCCCCCCACCCCCCCCCACCCCCCACCACCCCCCACCACCCCCCACTCACCCCCCACCACCCCCCCCACCCCCCACCACCCCCCCACCCACCCCCACTCACCCCCCCCTCACCCCCCCCACCACCCCCCACCACCCCCCACTCACACCCCCCACCCCCACCACCCCCACCACCCCCCCCACCCCCCCCACCCCCCCCACCCCCCCCACCCCCCCCCACCCCCCCACCACCCCCCACCACCCCCCACCACACCCCCCCCACCCCCCCCACCCCCCCCACACCCCCCACCACCCCCCCACTCACCCCCCACTCACCCCCACCCACCCCCCCCACCACCCCCCCCCACCCCCCCTCACCCCCCCCACCCCCCACCCACCCCCCCCACCCCCCCCCCCACCCCCCACTCACCCCCCACCACCCCCCACCACACCCCCCCCACCCCCCCACTCACCCCCCACACACCCCCACCACCCCCCCCACCACCCCCCCACCCCCCACTCACCCCCCACTACCCCCCACTCACCCCCCCTCACCCCCCCACCACCCCCCCACTCACCCCCCACCACCCCCACTCACCCCCCACTCACCCCACTCACACCCCCCACACCCCCCACTCACACCCCCCCCACCCCCCCCACCCCCCCCTCACCCCCCCCACCCCCCCACCCCACCCCCCACTCACCCCCCCCACCCCCCACCACCCCCCCACTCACCCCCACTCACCCCCCACTCACCCCCCCCTCACCACCCCCACCCCCCCCACCACCCCCACTCACCCCCCCCCTCACCCCCCACTCACCCCCCACCACCCCCACCACCCCCCCCCACCCCCACCCACCCCCCACCACACCCCCCCCACACCCCCACTCACCCCCACCACACCCCCCTCACCCCCCACACACCCCCCCCACCCCCCACTCACCACCCACCCACCCCCCCACTCACCCCCCACACACCCCCCCCACCCCCCCCCACCCCCCCCCACCCCCCCACCACCCCCCCACTCACCCCCCCACCACACCCCCCCCACCCCCCACCCACCCCCCACTCACCCCCCACTCACCCCCCACTCACCCCCCCACACCCCCCACTCACCCCCCACTCACCCCCCACACACCCCCCCTCACCCCCCCACCACCCCCCCACCACCCCCCACCACCCCCCCACCACCCCCCACTCACACCCCCCTCACCCCCCCCACACCCCCCCTCACACCCCCCACCCCCCCCACACCCCCACTCACCCCCCCACTCACCCCCCACTCACCCCCCCTCACCCCCCACTCACCCCCCACTCACCCCCCACTCACCCCCACTCACCCCCCACCACCCCCCCCTCACCACCCCTCACCCCCCACTCACCCCCCACTCACCTCCCACACACCCCCCCTCACCCCCCCTCACCCCCCACTCACCCCCCACTCACCCCCCACTCACCCCCCCACTCACCCCCACTCACCCCCCACTCACCCCCCACTCACACCCCCCCTCACCCCCCACTCACCCCCACTCACACCCCCCTCACCCCCCACTCACACCCCCCTCACCCCCCACTCACCACCCACTCACCCTCCACTCACCCCCCACTCACCCCCCCTCACCCCCCCTCACCCCCCACTCACCCCCCATTCACCCCCCACTCACCCCCCACTCACCCCCCACTCACCCCCCCTCACCCCCCACTCACCCCCCACTCACCCCCACTCACCCCCCACTCACCCCCACTCACCCCCCCACTCACCCCCACTCACACCCCCTCACCCCCACTCACCCCCCACTCACCCCCTTTCACTCCCCTTCACCCCCCACTCACCCCCCCTCACCCCCCACTCACCCCCCACTCACCCCCCACTCACACCCCCTCACCCCCACTCACCCCCCCTCACCCCCCACTCACCCCCCCACTCACCCCCCACTCACCCCCACTCACCCCCCCCACTCACCCCCCACTCACCCCCCCTCACCCCCCTCACCCCCCACTCACCCCCCACTCACCCCCCCTCACTCCCCCTCACCCCCCACTCACCCCCCCTCACCCCCCACTCACCCCCCACTCACCCCCACTCACACCCCCTCACCCCCACTCACCCCCCACTCACCCCCCCACTCACACCCCCCTCACCCCCCACTCACCCCCCCTCACCCCCCACTCACCCCCCACTCACCCCCACTCACACCCCCTCACCCCCACTCACCCCCCCACTCACCCCCCCTCACTCCCCCTCACCCCCCACTCACCCCCCCTCACCCCCCACTCACCCCCCACTCACCCCCACTCACACCCCCTCACCCCCACTCACCCCCCCTCACCCACTCACCCCCCCACTCACCCCCCACTCACCCCCCCCACTCACCCCCCACTCACCCCCCACTCACCCCCACTCACACCCCCCTCACACCCCCACTCACCCCCCCCTCACCCCCCACTCACCCCCACTCACCCCCCACTCACACCCCCCTCACCCCCCACTCACCCCCCACTCACCCCCCCTCACTCCCCCTCACCCCCCACTCACCCCCCACTCACCCCACTCACCCCCCACTCACCCCACTCACCCCCCACTCACCCCCACTCACCCCCACTCACCCCCCACTCACCCCCCACTCACACCCCCCTCACCCCCTCACTTGTAGCCAGGGCCCTGTTTGATTTTCTCAGCATCGTCGTGGAGTTTTTTCTTAACTTTGTCTCTCGCTCTCTCGCTCGCTCCCTCGCCTCGTTGCCTGGGGAGTGGGTGGTGGTGTGTGTGTGTGGTGTTGGTGTGTGTGTGTGGTGGTGTGTGTGTGGTGATGTGTGTGGGTGTGTGGGTAAGTGTGTGTGTGTGTGGTGGTGTGTGTGTGTGGTGGTGTGTGTGTGGGGGGGGGTGGTGTGTGTGTGGTGTTGGTGTGTGTGTGGTGTTGGTGTGTGTGTGTGGTGGTGTGTGTGTGGTGATGTGTGTGGGTGAGTGTGTGGGTGAGTGTGTGTGTGTGTGGTGGTGTGTGTGTGTGGTGGTGGGTGTGTGTGTGTGGGGGGGGGGGTGGTGGGTGTGTGGGTGTGTGTGGGTGTGCGTGGTCTTTCGCTCCGCACGAAGCTTCAGGTCTTCTCGGCCACGGTCATTCCCTCCCTTCTCTACGCTTGCGAAACGTGGACCCCCCTAGTGGAGCATCTTCGCCGGTTGGAAACATTTAGGCTGGCCTGCCTACGATCCATCCTGGGTTGAACCAGGCTGGATTGTGTGAGGAGCTCACAAATCCTCGAAAGATCTGGCAAAGTCCCATCGGTGAGCTCCTCCAGCAGGCAAGGCTGCGTTGGCTGGGTCATGTAGCCCGCATGCCCAGCCACCGCATGCCTAAACAGCTTTTGTTCGGCCGGATCGAGGGGGCTAAACGGGCGCGGCACGGGCTAGAGAAGAGATGGAGTGATGTGGTACAGGAGGACGTGGAGCTGAGTTGACTTGCCGATGACTGGTACCAGCGGTGTCAAGATCGGCCTCAGTGGAGGAGGCTCGTGAAGGACGCTACTGGGCAGTTGGAGGCAGTCGCCCTCCAACAACAACGGAGGGCGGAGGAGCGACGCTCACAACAACGAGCGGAGCGCCGGGTGGCTAAAGCACAGCAAGTTGGCACAGTAGGGGGCACAGGTGGTGCATCAGCCAGTCATCTCGGTCATCTCGGTCAGTCGACCCGTGGCACCTGCTGGGTCTGCCCCGTGACCTCCTCCTGCCAGCGGGCGTTCGACACTTCACGTGGCCTCAAGGTGCACTTAGCCTGGCACAAGCGTCGTGGTGACGTCACCGCCACTTAGTGGCGAATGGCGGTTGTTGTGGTGTGGTCGCAATGCAGTGACAATTCCCCAGGGGGTTTAACTTCCCCTGTAACAACCCCAGTGGGTGGGCTGAGCGAGCTCTGTAATTATTGTAATGGTCATGATGATAATAGTCGTGGGCCTGCTGATAGCATCAACAACTTCATGATGATGATGATGATGTTGCTGTTACTGCTGCCGCTGCTGATGATTATATGTATTACTTTTTACATATTATGATCATTATCAAGCCGGTGTGTGTGTACAGGAGGTCGTGGGTTCGATCTCGACCCTGACGATGCCTGCTGCTGCTGTATATTTGGAGTTTGCGTCTATCTCTCATCATCATCAGGGTGGCTAGGAGATGTTAACTGCCTCGCCTGCTCTACAGGAGGTCGTGGGTTCGATCCCGACCCTGACGATGCCTGCTGCTGCTGTATATTTGGAGTCTGCGTCTCTTTCATCATCATCATCATCATCACGGTGGCTAGGAGATGTTAACTACCTCGCCTGGTCTACAGGAGGTCGTGGGTTCGATCCCCACCCTGACGATGCCTACTGCTGCTATATATTTGGAGTTTGCGTGTCTCTCGTCATCATCATTACCACAGTGGCTATGAGATGTTGACTACCTCGCCTGGTCTACAGGAGGTCTGTGTCTCTCTCTCTCATCATCATCATCACGGTGGCTGTGAGATGTTGACTACCTCGCCTGGTCTACAGGAGGTCTGTGTCTCTCTCTCTCATCATCATCATCACGGTGGCTGTGAGATGTTGACTACCTCGCCTGGTCTACAGGAGGTCTGTGTCTCTCTCATCATCATCATCACAGTGGCTATGAGATGTTGACTACCTCGCCTGGTCTACAGGAGGTCTGTGTCTCTCTCATCATCATCATCATCACAGTGGCTATGAGATGTTAACTACCTCGCTTGGTCTACAGGAGGTCTGTGTCTCTCTCATCATCATCATCACGGTGGCTGTGAGATGTTGACTACCTCGCCTGGTCTACAGGAGGTCTGTGTCTCTCTCATCATCATCATCACGGTGGCTGTGAGATGTTGACTACCTCGCCTGGTCTACAGGAGGTCTGTGTCTCTCTCTCATCATCATCATCACGGTGGCTAGGAGATGTTGACTACCTCGCCTGGTCTACAGGAGGTCTGTGTCTCTCTCTCATCATCATCATCACGGTGGCTGTGAGATGTTGACTACCTCGCCTGGTCTACAGGAGGTCTGTGTCTCTCTCATCATCATCATCACGGTGGCTGTGAGATGTTGACTACCTCGCCTGGTCTACAGGAGGTCTGTGTCTCTCTCTCTCATCATCATCATCACGGTGGCTGTGAGATGTTGACTACCTCGCCTGGTCTACAGGAGGTCTGTGTCTCTCTCTCATCATCATCATCATCATCACGGTGGCTGTGAGATGTTAACTACCTCGCCTGGTCTACAGGAGGTCTGTGTCTCTCTCATCATCATCATCATCACGGTGGCTATGAGATGTTGACTACCTCGCCTGGTCTACAGGAGGTCTGTGTCTCTGTCATCATCATCATCATCACGGTGGCTGTGAGATGTTGACTACCTCGCCTGGTCTACAGGAGGTCTGTGTCTCTCTCATCATCATCATCACGGTGGCTGTGAGATGTTGACTACCTCGCCTGGTCTACAGGAGGTCTGTGTCTCTCTCTCATCATCATCACGGTGGCTAGGAGATGTTGACTACCTCGCCTGGTCTACAGGAGGTCTGTGTCTCTCTCTCATCATCATCATCACGGTGGCTGTGAGATGTTGACTACCTCGCCTGGTCTACAGGAGGTCTGTGTCTCTCTCATCATCATCATCACGGTGGCTGTGAGATGTTGACTACCTCGCCTGGTCTACAGGAGGTCTGTGTCTCTCTCTCTCATCATCATCATCACGGTGGCTGTGAGATGTTGACTACCTCGCCTGGTCTACAGGAGGTCTGTGTCTCTCTCTCATCATCATCATCATCATCACGGTGGCTGTGAGATGTTAACTACCTCGCCTGGTCTACAGGAGGTCTGTGTCTCTCTCATCATCATCATCATCACGGTGGCTATGAGATGTTGACTACCTCGCCTAGTCTACAGGAGGTCTGTGTCTCTGTCATCATCATCATCATCACGGTGGCTATGAGATGTTGACTACCTCGCCTGGTCTACAGGAGGTCTGTGTCTCTCTCATCATCATCATCATCATCACGGTGGCTGTGAGATGTTGACTACCTCGCCTGGTCTACAGGAGGTCTGTGTCTCTCTCTCTCTCATCATCATCATCATCATCACGGTGGCTGTGAGATGTTGACTACCTCGCCTGGTCTACAGGAGGTCGTGGCGTGGGGTAGTTGCTGATGCTGCTGCTCGCTACTACACAGCACTTGTAGGCTACACGGGGGGACCTTTGTCTTTGTGCAGAGGGTGTCAAACGTCGCCGTGGGTTGCCGCACGCACTCGTGTTGAACTTCTTTCGCACCATACGTAGATGCACCGCGCAAAGCGGCGGTGCGGTGGGAGGGACACCAAACACTCGCGAACAGCACCTCCCAAGTGTCTAGTGTAGTGTGTAGTGTATAGTGTAGTGTAGTGTGTAATAGTGTATAGTGTAGTGTAGTGTGTAATAGTGTATAGTGTAGTGTATAGTGTAGTAGTGTAGTGTGTATAGTGTAGTAGTGTAGTGTATAGTGTAGTGTATAGTGTGGTGTATAGTAGTGTATAGTGTAGTAGTGTAGTGTATAGTGTAGTGTGTAGTGTATAGTGTAGTGTATTGTGTATAGTGTAGTGTGTAGTGTATAGTGTAGTGTATAGTAGTGTATAGTGTAGTAGTGTAGTGTATAGTGTAGTGTGTAGTGTATAGTGTAGTGTATTGTGTATAGTAGTGTATAGTGTAGTATAGTGTAGTGTGTAGTGTAGTGTGTAGTGTATAGTGTAGTGTAGTGTGTAATAGTGTATAGTGTAGTGTATAGTGTAGTGTAGTGTGTAATAGTGTAGTGTATAGTGTAGTGTATAGTGTAGTAGTGTAGTGTATAGTGTAGTGTATAGTGTGGTGTATAGTAGTGTAGTGTATAGTGTAGTGTGTAGTGTATAGTAGTGTATAGTGTGGTGTATAGTAGTGTAGTGTATAGTGTAGTGTATAGTGTAGTAGTGTAGTGTGTATAGTGTAGTAGTGTAGTGTATAGTGTAGTGTGTATAGTGTAGTGTAGTGTGTATAGTGTAGTGTATAGTGTAGTAGTGTATTGTGTATAGTGTATTGTGTATAGTGTAGTTAGTGTAGTGTATAGTGTAGTGTGTATAGTGTAGTGTATAGTAGTTTATAGTGTAGTGTATAGTGTAGTGTATAGTAGTGTATAGTGTAGTGTATAGTGTAGTGTATAGTAGTGTATAGTGTAGTGTATAGTAGTGTATAGTGTAGTGTATAGTGTAGTGTATAGTGCAGTGTAGTGTATAGTGTAGTGTATAGTGGTGTATAGTGTATAGTAGTGTATAGTGTAGTATAGTGTATAGTGTAGAATATAGTGTAGTGAATAGTGTAGTGTATAGTAGTGTAGTGTATAGTGTAGTGTGTATAGTAGTGTATAGTGTAGTGTAGTGTGTAGTGTAGTGTGTAGTGTAGTGTATAGTGTAGTGAATAGTGTATAGTGTAGTGTATAGTGTAGTGTATAGTGTAGTGTATAGTGTAGTGTATAGTAGTGTATAGTGTATAGTGTAGTGTATAGTGTAGTGTTTAGTAGTGTATAGTGTAGTGTTTAGTAATGTATAGTGTAGTGTATAGTAGTGTATAGTGTAGTAGTGTAGTGTATAGTGTAGTGTATAGTGTATTGTATAGTGTATAGTATAGTGTAGTGTACAGTGTAGTGTATAGTGTAGCATATAGTTTAGTGTATAGTGTATAGTGTAGTGTATAGTGTAGTGTATAGTGTAGTGTATAGTGTAGTGTATAGTGTAGTGTATAGTGTATAGTGTAGTGTATAGTGTAGTGTATAGTAGTGTAGTGTAGTGTATAGTGTAGTGTATAGTGTAGTGTATAGTGTAGTGTATAGTAGTGTATAGTGTAGTGTATAGTGTAGTGTGTAGTGTATAGTGTAGTGTATAGTGTAGTGTAGTGTGTAGTGTAGTGTATAGTAGTGTAGTGTATAGTAGTGTAGTGTATAGTGTAGTGTATAGTGTAGTGTATAGTGTCGTGTATAGTGTAGTGTGTAGTGTAGTAGTTTATAGTGTGTCATGTGACCTGTACCTCACGTGTTACCAGGGCTACTATGTCACGTGGAGGACGCGTGTGTGAGCAGCCCGTGCCACGCCAGCGCCGTGTGTGACACGAACCCCATCTCGGGCAAGGCCATCTGCAGCTGCCTGCCGGGGTACACGGGAGGGGCCTGCGACCACGACGTGGACGAGTGCTCCATCGGTCAGTGGTTGCGCGCGGGTTGCGCGCGGGTTGCGCGTGGGTTGCGTGTGGATTAAGCGTGGAGTGGTGGATTGCGTGTGGATTAAGCGTGGATTGCGTGCGGAATAAGTGTGGATTGAGTGCGGATTGCGTGCGGATTAAGCGTGGATTGGTTGATTCCAAGCGGATTATGCGTGGATTGCCTGCGGATTAAGCGTGGATTGCGCGAGGTTTGCGTGCGGATTGCGTGCGGATTGCATGTGGGTTCCATGCGGATTAAGCTTGGATTGCGTGCGGATTGCGTGCGGATTGAGCGTGGATTGCGTGCGGATTAAGCGTGGATTACGTGCGGATTGCATGCGGATTAAGCGTGGATTGCGTGCGGATTGAGCGTGGATTGCGTGCGGATTACGTGTGGATTGTGTGTGGATTCAGTGTGGATTGAGCGTGGATTGTGTGTGGATTCCATGCGGATCGCGCGCGGATTGCGTGCGGATTGCGTGCGGATTAAGCGTGGATTGCGTGCGGATTAAGCGTGGATTGCGTGCGGATTGAGCGTGGATTGCGTGCGGATTACGTGTGGATTGTGTGTGGATTCAGTGTGGATTGAGCGTGGATTGTGTGTGGATTCCATGCGGATCGCGCGCGGATTGCGTGCGGATTGCGTGCGGATTAAGCGTGGATTGCGTGCGGATTAAGCGTGGATTGTGTGTGGATTCCGTGTGGATTGAGCGTGGATTGTGTGTGGATTCCATGCGGATCGCGCGCGGATTGCGTGCGGATTGCGTGCGGATTAAGCGTGGATTGCGTGCGGATTAAGCGTGGATTGTGTGTGAATTCCGTGTGGATTGAGCGTGGATTGTGTGTGGATTCCATGCGGGTCGCTCGCGGGTCGCGTGCGTATTGCTCGCGGGTTGCGTGCGCATTGCGCGAGGGTCGCGCTGTGCGCGTCTCGCCGTGCAGGGGGCAACCCGTGCGAGCACGGCGGGCGCTGCGTGAACACGGTGGGCTCGTTCGGCTGCCGCTGCGCTGGCGGCTACAGCGGCCCCCGCTGCGAGATCGACGACAACGAGTGCCACTCGGCGCCCTGCCGACACGACGCCACCTGCCTAGACCAAATCGGCACCTTCCTCTGCCTCTGCATGCCCGGTGAGGGGGGGGGGGGTGGGGGTGAGGGTGGTGAGGTGAGAGGGTGGTGAGGTGAGGTGAGAGGGGGGTGAGGTGAGAGGGTGGTGTGGTGAGGGGGTGGTGAGGTGAGAGGGGGGTGAGGTGAGGTGAGAGGGTGGTGAGGTGAGAAGGTGGTGAGGTTAGCAGGGTGGAGGGTGGTGAGCTGAGCTGGGGGTGAGGGGGGGGGAGGGTGGTGATGTGAGAGAGTGGGAGGTGAGAGGGGGGAGGGGGGGTGAGAGGGGGGAGGTGAGCGGGGGGGGAGGGAGTTGGTGGTGAGAGGGTGGTGAGCTGAGCGGGGGGGGTGAGAGGGGGGGTGGTGAGAGGGGGAGGGTGGTGAGCTGAGCGGGCGGGAGGGGGGGGTGAGAGGGGGGAGGTGAGAGGGTGGTGAGGTGAGGGGGGAGGGTGGTGAGCTGAGTGGGGGGAGGGGGGTGGTGAGAGGGGGAGATGAGAGGGTGGTGAGGTGAGAGGGGGGAGGGTGGTGAGGTGAGAGGGTGGGAGGTGAGAGGGGGGAGGGGGGGGTGAGAGGGTGGTGAGGTGAGGGGGTGGTGAAGTGAGAGGGGGGTGAGGTGAGGTGAGAGGGTGGTGAGGTGAGAAGGTGGTGAGGTTAGCGGGGTGGAGGGTGGTGAGCTGAGCTGGGGGGGAGGGGGGGTGAGGGGGGGGGGAGGGTGGTGAGGTGAGAGGGTGGGAGGTGAGAGGGGGGAAGGGGGGGGAGAGGGGGGAGGTGAGCGGGGGGGAGGGGGGGGGGGTGAGAGGGGGGGATGAGAGGGTGGTGAGGTGAGGGGGGAGGGTGGTGAGCTGAGTGGGGGGAGGGGGGTGGTGAGAGGGGGGGATGAGAGGGTGGTGAGGTGAGAGGGGGGAGGGTGGTGAGGTGAGAGGGTGGGAGGTGAGAGGGGGGGAGGTGAGAGGGGGGATTGGGGGGTGAGAGGGTGGTGAGGTGAGAGGGGAGGGGTGAGAGGAGGGTAGGATGGTGATGGGGCGGGGTGAGGTGAGAAGGGGAGGGGGGGTGGTGAGGTGAGATGGTGGTGAGCTGAGCGGGGGGAGGGGGGGTGGTGAGAGGGGGGAGTGTGGTGAGGTGAGAGGGTGGGAGGTGAGAGGGGGGAGGGGGGGGTGAGAGGGGGGTGAGGTGAGAAGGGGGGGTGAGAGGGGGGGAGGTGAGAGGGTGGTGAGCTGAGCGGGGGGAGGGGGGGTGGTGAGAGGGGGGAGTGTGGTGAGGTGAGAGGGTGGGAGGTGAGAGGGGGGAGGGGGGGTGAGAGGGGGGGAGGTGAGAGGGTGGTGAGGTGAGAGGGGGGAGGGTGGTGAGCTGAGGGGGGAGGGACTACAAACCTTGTTAATGACCTCTGTGAAATCTGGCCGTGACCCCTGACCTCTGCCCATGACCCCTGACCCTTTACTCTGCCCGTGACCCCTGACCTATGCCTGTGACGCCTGCCGGTGACCCCTGACACTGACCTCTACCCGTGACCTTTACCCATGACCTTTGCTGGTAACCCCTGACCCTGACGTTTACCCGTGACCTCTGCCCCGTGACCCCAGCCGGTGACCCCTGACACTGACCTCTACCCGTGACCTCTGCCCCGTGACCCCTGGCCGTGCCAGGCTACGAGGGAGCGCTGTGCGAGGTGGACGTGGAGGAATGCCTCAGCAGCCCCTGCCTCAACGGGGGCTCGTGCAGCGACCTCGTCAACGGGTTTCACTGCCACTGCCCCGCAGGTCACTCACTCAGCTACCCACTCACTCACTCAGCCACTCACCTACACACTCACTCACTCACCCACTCACTCACACACTCACCTACACACCCACTCACTCACTCACCGGCCTCAACGGGGGCTCGTGCAGCGACCTCGTCAACGGCTTCCACTGCCACTGCCCCGCAGGTCACTCACTCAGCTACCCACTCACTCACTCACTCACCCACTCAGCTACCCACTCACTCACTCACCCACTCACTCACTCACCCACTCAGCTACTCACTCACTCACTCAGCTACCCACTCACTCACTCACCCACTCAGCTACCCACTCACTCACTCACCCACTCAGCTACCCACTCACTCACTCACCCACTCAGCTACCCACTCACTCACTCACCCACTCAGCTACTCACTCACTCACCCACTCAGCTACCCACTCACCTACCCACTCACTCACTCACCTGCCTCAATGGGGGCTCGTGCAGCGACCTCGTCAACGGCTTCCACTGCCACTGCCCCGCAGGTCACTCACTCAGCTACCCACTCACTCACTCACTCACCCACTCAGCTACCCACTCACTCACTCACCCACTCACTCACTCACCCACTCAGCTACTCACTCACTCACTCAGCTACCCACTCACTCACTCACCCACTCAGCTACCCACTCACTCACTCACCCACTCAGCTACCCACTCACTCACTCACCCACTCAGCTACTCACTCACTCACTCACCCACTCAGCTACCCACTCACTCACTCACCCACTCACTCACTCACTCACTCACCCACTCAGCTACTCACTCACTCACTCAGCTACCCACTCACTCACTCACCCACTTAGCTACCCACTCACTCACTCACCCACTCAGCTACCCACTCACTCACTCACCCACTCAGCTACTCACTCACTCACCCACTCAGCTACCCACTCACCTACCCACTCACTCACTCACCTGCCTCAACGGGGGCTCGTGCAGCGATCTCGTCAACACCTTTCACTGCCACTGCCCCGCAGGTCACTCAACTACTCACCCACCCAGCTACCCACTCACTCACCCACTCACTCACCCACTCATCTACACACACACACTCACCTACACACTCACACACTCATCTACACACCCACTCACCCACTCACTCACCTACACACTCACCCACTCACCCACCCACTCACTCACACACTCACTCAGCTACCTACTCACTCAATCACTCACTTAACTACCTACTCACTCACTCACTCAACTACACACTCACTCACTCATCTACACACTCACTCACTCACTCAACTACACACTCACTCACTCAACTACCTACACACTCACTCACTCAACTACACACTCACTCACTCACTCAACTACACACTCACTCACTCAACTACCTACTCACCCACTCACTCAACTACACACTCACTCACCTACACACTCACTCACTCAACTACACACTCACTCACCTACACACTCACTCACTCAACTACACACTCACTCACTCAACTACACACTCACTCACTCAACTACACACTCACTCACTCAACTACCTACTCACTCACTCACTCACCCACTCACTCACCTACACACTCACTGACCCACTCACCCAGTCACTCACTCACTCACTCACCAACTCACTCATCTACACACTCACTCACTCACTCACTCACCAACTCACTCATCTACACACTCACTCACCCACTCACTCACTCAACTACACACTCACTCACTCAACTACCTACTCACCCACTCACTCAACTACACACTCACCCACTCACTCAACTACACACTCACCCACTCACTCACTCACTCACCAACTCACTCATCTACACACTCACTCACTCACTCAACTACACACTCACTCACTCAACTACCTACACACTCACTCACTCAACTACACACTCACTCACTCACTCAACTACACACTCACTCACTCAACTACCTACACACTCACTCACTCATCTACACACTCACCAACTCACTCATCTACACACTCACTCACTCAACTACCTACACACTCACTCACTCAACTACCTACTCACCCACTCACTCAACTACACACTCACCCACTCACTCAACTACACACTCACCCACTCACTCACTCACTCACCAACTCACTCATCTACACACTCACCCACTCACTCAACTACACACTCACTCACTCAACTACCTACTCACCCACTCACTCAACTACACACTCACCCACTCACTCAACTACACACTCACTCACTCAACTACCTACTCACCCACTCACTCAACTACACACTCACTCACTCAACTACCTACTCACCCACTCACTCAACTACACACTCACTCACTCAACTACCTACTCACCCACTCACTCACTCACCCACTCACTCACCTACACACTCACTGACCCACTCACCCAGTCACTCACTCACTCACTCACCAACTCACTCACTCACTCAACTACACACTCACTCACTCAACTACCTACTCACCCACTCACTCACTCACCCACTCACTCACCTACACACTCACTGACCCACTCACCCAGTCACTCACTCACTCACTCACCCACTCACTCACTCAACTACACACTCACTCACTCAACTACACACTCACTCACCTACACACTCACTCACCCACTCACTCACTCACTCAACTACACACTCACTCACTCACCCACTCACTCACTCAACTACACACTCACTCACTCACCCACTCACTCACTCAACTACACACTCACTCACTCAACTACCTACTCACTCACTCAACTACACACTCACTCACTCAACTACACACTCACTCACTCCACTACCTACTCACTCACTCACTCACCCACTCACTCACTCACCCACTCACTCACTCACCTACACACTCACCCACTCACCCAGTCACTCACTCACTCACCAACTCACTCACCTACACACTCACTCACCCACTCACTCACTCACTCAACTACACACTCACTCACCCACTCACCCAGTCACTCAACTACACACTCACTCACCTACACACTCACTCACCCACTCACTCACTCACTCAACTACACACTCACTCACTCACCCACTCACTCACTCAACTATACACTCACTCACTCAACTACACACTCACTCACTCAACTACACACTCACTCACTCAACTACACACTCACTCACTCAACTACACACTCACTCACTCAACTACCTACTCACTCACTCACTCAACTACACACTCACTCACTCAACTACACACTCACTCACTCAACTACACACTCACTCACTCAGTCACACACTCACCCACTCACCTACACACTCACTCACCCACCCACTCACTCACTCAACTATACACTCACTCACTCAACTACACACTCACTCACTCAACTACCTACTCACTCACTCAACTACACACTCACTCACTCAACTACACACTCACTCACTCCACTACCTACTCACTCACTCACTCAACTACACACTCACTCACTCAACTACACACTCACTCACTCAACTACACACTCACTCACTCAGTCACACACTCACCCACTCACCTACACACTCACTCATCCACCCACTCACTCACTCAACTACACACTCACTCACTCCACTACCTACTCACTCACTCCACTACCTACTCACTCACTCACTCACCCACTCACTCACTCACCTACACACTCACCCACTCACCCAGTCACTCACTCACTCACCAACTCACTCACCTACACACTCACTCACCCACTCACTCACTCACTCAACTACACACTCACTCACTCAACTACACACTCACTCACTCAGTCACACACTCACCCACTCACCTACACACTCACTCACCCACCCACTCACTCACTCAACTATACACTCACTCACTCAACTACACACTCACTCACTCAACTACACACTCACTCACTCCACTACCTACTCACTCACTCACTCACCCACTCACTCACTCACCTACACACTCACCCACTCACCCAGTCACTCACTCACTCACCAACTCACTCACCTACACACTCACTCACCCACTCACTCACTCACTCAACTACACACTCACTCACTCAACTACGTACTCACTCACTCACTTACCCACTCACTCACCTACACACTCACTCACCCACTCACCCAGTCACTCACTCACCAACTCACTCACCTACACACTCACTCACCCACTCACTCACTCAACTACACACTCACTCACTCAACTACCTACTCACTCACTCAACTACACACTCACTCACTCAACTACACACTCACTCACTCAGTCACACACTCACCCACTCACCTACACACTCACTCACCCACCCACTCACTCACTCAACTACACACTCACTCACTCAACTACACACTCACTCACTCACACACTCACCCACCCCGCTACCCACTCACCCACCCACTCAGCTACCCATTCAGCTACCCACTCACTCATCCACTCACTCACTCATCCATTCACTCACCCACCCACTCACTCAGCTACCCACTCAGCCACCCACCTACTCAGCTACCCACTCAGCCACCCACTCACTCACTCACCCACTCACTCACCCACTCACCCACCTACACACTCACTCATCCACCCATTCACTCAGCTACTCACTCACCCACTCAGCTACCCACTCACCCACTCACTCAGCTACCCACTCACTCACTCATCCACTCTCTCACTCAACTACTCATCCACTCACTCACTCACTCACCTACACACTCACTGACTCACTCACCCATTCACTCACCCACTCAGCTACCCACTCAGTCACTCATCCACTCACTCACCTACTCACCCACTCACTCACCTACACACTCACTCACACACCCACCTACAAACTCACGCACCCACCCAGCTACCCACTCAGCTACCCACTCACTCAACTACTCACTCACCTTCACGCTCACCCACTCCGCTACCCACTCAGCCACCCACTCAGCCACCCACTCACTCAACTACTCACCCACTCACTCATCTACACACTTACTCACTCACCCACCTACACACTCACTCAGCTACCCACTCACTCATCCACTCACTCACCTACACACTCACTCACTCACCCACCTACACACTCACTCAGCTACCCACTCACTCATCCACTCACTCACCTACACACTCTGTCATCCACTTACTCACTCACCTACACACTCACTCACCCACTCACTCACCTACACACTCTGTCATCCACTCACTCACCTACACACTCACTCACCCACCTACACACTCACTCAGCTACCCACTCACTCATCCACTCACTCACCTACACACTCTGTCATCCACTCACTCACCTACACACTCACTCACCCACTCACTCACCTACACACTCACTCACTCACCCACCTACACACTCACTCAGCTACCCACTCACTCATCCACTCACTCACCTACACACTCACTCACCCACCTACACACTCACTCAGCTACCCACTCACTCATCCACTCACTCACCTACACACTCTGTCATCCACTCACTCACTCACTCACCTACACACTCACTCACCCACTCACTCACCTACACACTCACTCACCCACCTACACACTCACTCAGCTACCCACTCACTCATCCACTCACTCACCTACACACTCTGTCATCCACTTACTCACTCACCTACACACTCACTCACCCACTCACTCACCTACACACTCACTCACTCACCCACCTACACACTCACTCAGCTACCCACTCACTCATCCACTCACTCACCTACACACTCACTCAACTTCTCACCCACTCACCTACCCACCCCCCTACCCACTCTCACCTACCCACTCATCTTTTCACTCACCTACTCACTCACTCACTCACCTACCCACTCACCCACCCACTCACCCACTCAGCCACCCACTCACTCAACTACTCACCCACTCACTCATCTACACACTTACTCACTCATCCACTCACTCACCTACACACTCACTCACTCACCCACCTACACACTCACTCAGCTACCCACTCACTCACTCATCCACTCACTCACCTACACACTCACTCAGCTACCCACTCACTCATCCACTCACTCACCTACACACTCACTCACTCACCTACACACTCACTCACCCACTCACTCACCTACACACTCACTCAACTTCTCACCCACTCACCTACCCACCCCCCTACCCACTCTCACCTACCCACTCATCTTTTCACTCACTCACTCACCTACCCACCCCCTACCCACTCTCACCTACCCACTCATCTTTTCACTCACCTACTCACTCAGTCACTCACCTACCCACCCCCCTACCCACTCTCACCTACCCACTCATCTTTTCACTCACCTACTCACTCACTCACTCACCTACCCACCCCCTACCCACTCTCACCTACCCACTCATCTTTTCACTCACCTACTCACTCACTCACTCACCTACCCACTCACCCACCCACTCACCCACCCACTCACCCACTCAGCTACTCACTCACTCACCTACACACTCACCTACCCACTCATCTTTTCACTCACCTACTCACTCACTCACTCACCTACCCACCCCCTACCCACTCTCACCTACCCACTCATCTTTTCACTCACCTACTCACTCACTCACTCACCTACCCACTCACCCACCCACTCACCCACTCAGCTACTCACTCACTCAACTACTCACCCACTCACTCATCTACACACTTACTCACTCATCCACTCACTCACCTACACACTCTGTCATCCACTTACTCACTCACCTACACACTCACTCATCCACTCACTCACCTACACACTCACTCACTCACCCACCTACACACTCACTCAGCTACCCACTCACTCATCCACTCACTCACCTACACACTCACTCACCTACCTACACACTCACTCAGCTACCCACTCACTCATCCACTCACTCACCTACACACTCTGTCATCCACCCACTCACCCACTCAGCTACTCACTCACTCACCTACACACTCACCTACCCACTCATTTTTTCACTCACCTACTCACTCACTCACCTACACACTCACTCATCCACTCACTCACCTACACACTCACTCATCCACCCACTCACTCACCTACACACTCACTCAACTTCTCACCTACTCACCTACCCACCCCCTACCCACTCTCACCTACCACTCATCTTTTCACTCACCTACTCACTCACCTACCCACTCACCCACCCACTCACCACTCAGCCACCCACTCACTCAACTTATCACCCACTCACTCATCTACACACTTACTCACTCATCCACTCACTCACCTACAACACCACTCACTCACCACCTACACACTCACTCAGCTACCCACTCACTCATCCACTCACTCACCTACACACTCTGTCATCCACCCACTCACCTACACACCCACTCACTCACCCACCTACACACTCACTCATCCACTCACTCACCTACACACTCACTCACTCACCCACCTACACACTCACTCAGCTACCCACTCACTCATCCACTCACTCACCTACACACTCACTCACTCACCCACCTACACACTCACTCACTCACCTACACACTCACTCATCACTCACTCACCTACACACTCACTCACTCACCCACCTACACCACTCACTCAGCTACCCACTCACTCATCCACTCACTCACCTACACACTCACTCACCCACCTACACACTCACTCAGCTACCCACTCACTCATCCACTCACTCACCTACACACTCTGTCATCCACTCACTCACTCACTCACCTACACACTCACATCACCACTCACTCACCTACACACTCACTTCACCACCTACACACTCACGTCAGCTACCACTCACTCATCCACTCACTCACCTACACACTCTGTCATCCACTTACTCACTCACCTACACACTCACTCACCCACTCACTCACCTACACACTCACTCACTCACCCACCTACACACTCACGTCAGCTACCACTCAATCATCCACACTCACCTACACACTCTGTCATTCACTCACTCACCTACACACTCACTCACCCACTCACTCACCTACACACTCACTCAACTTCTCACCCACTCACCTACCCACCCCCTACCCGCTCTCGCCTACCCACTCATCTTTTCACTCACCTACTCACTCACTCACTCAACTACCCACTCACCCACTCAGCTACTCACTCACTCAACTACTCACCCACTCACTCATCTACACACTTACTCACTCATCCACTCACCCACCTACACACTCACTCAGCTACCCACTCACTCACCTACACACTCACTCAACTTCTCACTTACTCACCTAACCCACTCACCTACCCACTCTCACCTACCCACTCATCTATTCACTCACCTACTCACTCACTCACTCACCTACCCACTCACCTACCCACTCTCACCTACCCACTCATCTTTTCACTCACCTACTCACTCACTCACTCACCTACCCACCCCCTACCCACTCACCTACCCACTCCCCACTCAGCTACTCACTCACTCAACTACTCACCCACTCACTCATCTACACACTTACTCACTCATCCACTCACTCACCTACACACTCACTCACTCACCCACCTACACACTCACTCAGCTACCCACTCACTCACTCATCAACTCACTCACCTACACACTCACTCATCCACTCACTCACTCACTCACCTACACACTCACTCAACTTCTCACCTACTCACCTACCCACCCCCTACCCACTCTCACCTACCCACTCATCTTTTCACTCACCTACTCACTCAGTCACTCACCTACCCACTCACCTACCCACTCACCTACTCCCATCCCAGATGTTGAGCGGTGGTGTAGTAGTGGGTAGCGCTTCGCTGCGCTACGAACCCGGCGACCCGAGTTCGATTCCCGCTCACCGCCAACACCGCCAGTGACCATTATCTGAAACCGGTCCTGGGCCTCCCGTAGGTCGACTCAGCCTCAAATGAGTACCTGGTGTAGCGGTGTGTATTCGTGAACATCACCACTGGGGAGACAAAGGCGGCCGGGCGTGGTGCTGGCCACCCGCCCCCTCGTGTGCCACAGCGCCGGTAGCCTTCATAGGCGCTGCTGCTGACAGCACTTGCCCCTACAGCGTATTGGAGGCTTCACGGGGGAGCTTTGTCTTTGTTGTTTACTGTGCGTGACTGTGTGTGTCACTGTGTGATTATGTGTGTGACTGTGTGTGTGTGTGACGGTGTGTGTGTGACTGTGTGTGTGTGTGTGACTATGTGTGTGTGGCACTGTGTGTGTGTGGCTGTGTTGTGTGGCACTGTGTGTGTGTGTGACTGTGTGTGTGTGTGACTGTGTGTGTGTCACTGTGTGTGTGGTGTGTGACTATGTGTGTGTGGCACTGTGTGTGTGTGTGGCTGTGTTGTGTGGCACTGTGTGTGTGACTGTGTGTGTGTGACGGTGTGTGGCGGCTGTGTGTGACTGTGTGTGACTGTGTGTGTGTGTCTGTGTGTGATTGTGTGTGTGTGACTGTGTGACTGTGTGTGTGATTGTGTTTGTGTGTGACTATGTGTGTGACTGTGTGTGTGTGACTGTGTGTGTGACTGTGTGTGTGACTGTGTGTGTCCGACAATGTGTGTGTGTGTGTGACTGTGTGTGTGACTGTGTGTGTGACTGTGTGTGACTGTGTGTGTGTGTGACTGTGTGTGTGTTTGTCACTGTGTGTGACTGTGTGTGTGTGACTGTGTGTGTGTGACTGTGTGTGAGTCACTGTGTGTGTGTGTGACTGTGTGACTGTGTGTGACTGTGTGTGACTGTGTGTGTGACTGTGTGTGTGTGTGACTGTGTGTGACTGTGTGTGTGTGTGACTGTGTGTGTGTGACTGTGTGTGACTGTGTGTGACTGTGTGTGTGTGTGACTGTGTGTGTGTGTGACTGTGTGTGTGTGTGACTGTGTGTGACTGTGTGTGTGTGACTGTGTGTGACTGTGTGTGACTGTGTGTGTGTGTGACTGTGTGTGTGTGACTGTGTGTGTGTGTGACTGTGTGTGTGTGACTGTGTGTGTGTGTGACTGTGTGTGACTGTGTGTGTGTGACTGTGTGTGACTGTGTGTGACTGTGTGTGTGTGTGACTGTGTGTGTGTGACTGTGTGTGTGTGTGACTGTGTGTGTGCTGCAGGCTTCACAGGCGCTGTGTGTCAGGCGGACGTGGATGAGTGTGCGAGCACTCCGTGCCTCAACGGGGCCAGGTGCATTGACCGGCCCAACGCCTTCGAGTGCGAATGTGCAGAGGGTACGGCACAACCACCACAACCACCACCACAACCACCACCACAACCACCATTACCACAACCACCATTACCACCATTACCACAACCACCACCACAACCACAACCACCACCACCACAACCACCACCACGACCACAACCACCACCAACACCACCACAACCATCACAACCACAACCACCAGCACAACCCACCACCACAACCACCACCACAACCACCACAACCACCACCACCACCACAACCATCACCACCACAACGACCACAACCACCACAACAACCACCACCACAACCACCACAACCACCAGAACCACCACAATGTCTCTGTGGGTCTCTGTGGGTCTCTATGAGTGTGGGTCTCTGTGGGTCTCTATGAGTGTGGGTTTCTGTGGGTCTCTATGAGTGTGGGTCTCTGTGGGTCTCTATGAGTGTGGGTCTCTGTGGGTCTCTATGAGTGTGGGTTTCTGTGGGTCTCTGTGAGTATGGGTCTCTGTGGGTCTCTATGAGTGTGGGTTTCTGTTGGTCTCTGTGAGTATGGGTCTCTGTGGGTCTCTATGAGTGTGGGTCTCTGTGGGTCTCTGTGAGTGTGGGTCTCTGTGGGTCTCTGTGAGTGTGGGTTTCTGTGGGTCTCTATGAGTGTGGGTCTCTGTGGGTCTCTATGAGTGTGGGTCTCTGTGGGTCTCTATGAGTATGGGTCTCTGTGGGTCTCTATGAGTGTGGGTTTCTGTGGGTCTCTATGAGTGTGGGTCTCTGTGGGTCTCTGTGAGTGTGGGTCTCTGTGGGTCTCTTGGTGAGTGTGGGTCTCTGTGGGTCTCTATGAGTGTGGGTCTCTGTGGGTCTCTATGAGTGTGGGTCTCTATGAGTGTGGGTTTCTGTGGGTCTCTGAGTGTGGGTCTCTGTGGGTCTCTATGAGTATGGGTCTCTGTGGGTCTCTATGAGTGTGGGTCTCTGTGGGTCTCTATGAGTATGGGTCTCTGTGGGTCTCTATGAGTGTGGGTTTCTGTGGGTCTCTATGAGTGTGGGTCTCTGTGGGTCTCTATGAGTGTGGGTCTCTGTGGGTCTCTATGAGTGTGGGTCTCTGTGGGTCTCTATGAGTGTGGGTCTCTGTGGGTCTCTATGAGTATGGTCTCTGTGGGTCTCTATGAGTGTGGGTCTCTGTGGGTCTCTATGAGTATGGGTCTCTGTGGGTCTCTGTGAGTGTGGGTCTCTGTGGTTCTCTATGAGTGTGGGTCTCTGTGGGTCTCTATGAGTATGGGTCTCTGTGGGTCTCTGTGAGTGTGGGTCTCTGTGGGTCTCTATGAGTATGGGTCTCTGTGGCTCTCTGTGGGTCTCTGTGGGTCTCTATGAGTGTGGGTCTCTGTGGGTCTCTGTGAGTGTGGGGTCTCTGTGGGTCTCTATGAGTGTGGGTCTCTGTGGGTCTCTATGAGTGTGGGTCTCTGTGGGTCTCTATGAGTGTGGGTCTCTGTGGGTCTCTATGAGTATGGGTCTCTGTGGGTCTCTGTGAGTGTGGGTCTCTGTGGTTCTCTATGAGTGTGGGTCTCTGTGGGTCTCTATGAGTATGGGTCTCTGTGGGTCTCTGTGAGTGTGGGTCTCTGTGGGTCTCTATGAGTATGGGTCTCTCTGGCTCTCTGTGGGTCTCTGTGGGTCTCTGTGGGTCTCTATGAGTGTGGGTCTCTGTGGGTCACTGTGAGTGTGGGTCTCTGTGGGTCTCTATGAGTGTGGGTCTCTGTGGGTCTCTATGAGTGTGGGTCTCTGTGGGTCTCTATGAGTGTGGGTCTCTATGGGTCTCTATGAGTATGGGTCTCTGTGGGTTTCTGTGGGTCTCTGTGAGTGTGGGTCTCTATGAGTGTGGGTCTCTATGAGTGTGGGTCTCTATGAGTGTGGGTCTCTATGAGTGTGGGTCTCTGTGGGTCTCTGTGGGTCTCTATGAGTGTGGGTCTCTATGAGTGTGGGTCTCTGTGGGTCTCTGTGGGTTTTCTCTGAATGGGTCTCTGTGGGTCTCTGTGGGTCTCTATGAGTGTGGGTCTCTATGAGTGTGGGTCTCTGTGGGTTCTCTGTGGGTTTCTATGAGTGGGTCTCTGTGGGTCTCTGTGGGTCTCTATGAGTGTGGATCTCTATGAGTGTGGGTCTCTATGAGTATGGGTCTCTGTGGGTCTCTGTGGGTCTCTATGAGTGTGGATCTCTATGAGTGTGGGTCTCTATGAGTATGGGTCTCTGTGGGTCTCTGTGGGTCTCTATGAGTGTGGGTCTCTGTGGGTCTCTATGAGTGTGGGTCTCTATGAGTGTGGGTCTCTGTGGGTCTCTATGAGTGTGGGTCTCTATGAGTATGGGTCTCTGTGGGTCTTGATGAGTATGGGTCTCTGTGGGTCTCTATGAGTGTGGGTCTCTATGAGTGTGGGTCTCTGTGGGTCTCTATGAGTGTGGGTCTCTATGAGTGTGGGTCTCTATGAGTGTGGGTCTCTATGAGTGGGTCTCTGTGGCTCTCTGAGAATGGATCTACCCCCCCCCCCCGCCCCCAGGCTACGCTGGGCGCGTGTGCGAGGTGGACGTGGACGACTGCTCCCCAGACCCGTGCCACCACGGCCAGTGCCGCGACCTCGTGGCGGCCTTCTCCTGCCGCTGCCACGCCGGATACGCCGGGCGGCGCTGCGAGCGCCAGCTGACGAGTGCCGGAGCGCGCCGTGCCGGCACGGGGGGCGCTGCCACGACCTGGTGGACGGGTACCGGTGCGCCTGCCCACGCGGCACCAGCGGTGAGAGCGGTGTGGGTGTGGTGGTGGTGGTGGTGGGTGGTGGTGGTGGTGGTGGGGGGGGTGGTGGTGGTGGGTGGTGGTGGGTGGTGGTAGGTTACCGATGCACGTGTCCACACGGAACCGGCGGTGAGAGACACGTGGGTGTGGTGGTGGTGGTGGGTGGTGGTGGGTGGTGGGTGGTGGTGGTGGTGGTGGGTGGCGGGTGGCAGGTGGTGGGTGGTGGTGGATGGTGGTGGTGGTGGTGGTGGGGGGTGGGTGGGGATGGGTGGTGGTGGGTGGTGGTGGGTGATGGTTGTGGTGGTTGTGGTGGGGGTGTCACCCGCACCACCGGCACCACCACCACTACCGCCACGAACACCACCACCACCACCTTCCACCGCCACCACAGCCACCACCAGATGGAAATTCCTCTGGTACAGCTATTGAAGGCTTCACGAACTACGTGGTCGAGATAGATGTTAAATCATGTGGGAACCAGAGGACAAACCTGCCAGCATCATGACCAACTCGGGCATTGACGTCACCCAACAAGATGACTCTGTCCCGAGGGGCCACTTTAGCCAGCACCTGTGACAGGAGGTCATAGAAGGCATCTGACTCATCGGCTTTGCCTGCATCCCTCCACGGATGTTCATCTTCGGTGGGGGCATAAGTAGCCACGACCACCACTCCTCACCTCCGGTTGATGGGAAGGCGAGCCCAAAGTAGCCTGGGGCTTACAGCTTCCCACACCTCACCGCCACGCTCCCACGCACCCTTCATTCGTTTGTTCAGAAGAAGAGCCCACTCCCTGTTGTTTGGCATTCTCCTGCCCCGAGTAGAGGACTGTCCACCCCTCATGGTGGCAGGAGCCAGAACCGGTCCACCGGACCTTCTGAATGCCACAGAGATCCAGGCGGTACCGGTCCAGCTCCCGACAGAGGAGTGGCAGCCTCTCCTCCGCAGTGAGCGTTCGAACATTCCACGTGGCCACACGCAGTGACTTTTCGTTGTTTCTGGAGGAGCCCCGAGGGTGAAGATTCAATCTCCTGGCTCCGCCAATTGGGGTTTGGCCAGGAGACGTCATAGACGCCTGTCTCCCCGGGGCCTTGGGCACAAGGTTATTTATAAATGTTGTGGTCGTGGTTTAGCGGTGATTAATTGAAGGTGGAGGGGTTACCAGGCCCTCGCACCCGTCCAGAGCCCCGTTTGGCCGCTGTGGTGGTCACAGACGCCATGAGGGGAAAGGCCAATGGGCATTGGCCCTCCCATCACAGCCACAGCCACCACCACCAACAACACCCACACAAACACTTGCCCCAACAGTCTGTTGAAGGCTACACGGGGGATCTTTGTCTTTGTGTGTGTCTGTGTGTGTGTGTCTGTGTGTGTGTGTATGTCTGTATGTGTGTGTGTCTGTGTGTGTGTGTGTCTGTGTGTGTGTGCGGTAGTGTAGCGGTTAGCGCCCTGCGCTATGAACCCGGCGACACGGGTTCGATTCCCGCTCACTGCCAACATCAGTGACAATTATCTGAACCGGTGCCGGGCCCCCCCTAGGTCGACTCAGCCTCAAATGAGTACCTGGTGCGGTGTGTAAACATCGCCACTGGGGAGACAAAGGCGGTCGGGCGTGGTGCTGGCCACCCACCCCCTCGTGTGCCGTTCCCGCCTTCATAGGTGCTCGCTAACAGCACTTGCCCCTACAGTCTGTTAAGGCTACACGGAGGATCTTTATCTTTGTCTGTGTGTGTGCGTGTCTGTGTGTGTGCGTGTCTGTGTGTGTGTGTGTGTCTGTGTGTGTGTGTGTCTGTGTGTGTGGTGTGTGTGTGTCTGTGTGTGTGTGTCTGTGTGTGTGTGTCTGTGTGTGTGTGTGTGTGTCTGTCTGTCTGTGTGTGTGTGGTGTGTGTGTGTCTGGTGTCTGTGTGCTGTGTGTGTGTGTGTGTGTCTGTCTGTCTGTGTGTGTGTGTGTGTGTCTGTGTGTGTGTCTGTGTGTGTGTGTCTGTGTCTGTGTGTCTGTGTGTCTGTGTGTGTGTGTGTCTGTGTGTGTGTGTCTGTGTGTGTGTGTGTGTCTGTGTGTGTGTGTGCTGTGTGTGTGTGTGTGTCTGTGTGTGTGTGTCTGTGTGTGTGTGTCTGTGTGTGTGTGTGTGTCTGTGTGTGTGTGTCTGTGTGTGTGTGTCTGTGTGTGTGTGTCTGTGTGTGTGTGTCTGTGTGTGTGTGTCTGTGTGTGTGTGTCTGTGTGTGTGTGTCTGTGTGTGTGTGTCTGTGTGTGTGTGTCTGCTGTGTGTGTGTCTGTGTGTGTGTGTCTGTGTGTGTGTGTCTGTGTGTGTGTGTCTGTGTGTGTGTGTCTGTGTGTGTGTGTCTGTGTGTGTGTGTCTGTGTGTGTGTGTCTGTGTGTGTGTGTCTGTGTGTGTGTGTCTGTGTGTGTGTGTCTGTGTGTGTGTGTCTGTGTGTGTGTGTCTGTGTGTGTGTGTCTGTGTGTGTGTGTCTGTGTTTGTGTGTCTGTGTGTGTGTGTCTGTGTGTGTGTGTCTGTGTGTGTGTGTCTGTGTGTGTGTGTCTGTGTGTGTGTGTCTGTGTGTGTGTCTGTGTGTGTGTGTCTGTGTGTGTGTCTGTGTGTGTGTCTGTGTGTGTGTGTCTGTGTGTGTGTGTCTGTGTGTGTGTGTCTGTGTGTGTGTGTCTGTGTGTGTGTGTCTGTGTGTGTGTGTCTGTGTGTGTGTGTCTGTGTGTGTGTGTCTGTGTGTGTGTGTCTGTGTGTGTGTGTCTGTGTGTGTGTGTCTGTGTGTGTGTGTCTGTGTTGTGTGTCTGTGTGTGTGTGTCTGTGTGTGTGTGTCTGTGTGTGTGTGTCTGTGTGTGTGTGTCTGTGTGTGTGGTGTCTGTGTGTGTGTGTCTGTGTGTGTGTGTCTGTGTGTGTGTGTCTGTGTGTGTGTGTCTGTGTGTGTGTGTCTGTGTGTGTGTGTCTGTGTGTGTGTGTCTGTGTGTGTGTGTCTGTGTGTGTGTGTCTGTGTGGTGTGTGTCTGTGTGTGTGTGGTCTGTGTGTGTGTGTCTGTGTGTGTGTGTCTGTGTGTGTGTGTCTGTGTGTGTGTGTCTGTGTGTGTGTGTCTGTGTGTGTGTGTCTGTGTGTGTGTGTCTGTGTTGTGTGTCTGTGTGTGTGTGTCTGTGTGTGTGTCTGTGTTGTCTGTGTGTGTGTGTCTGTGTGTGTGTGTCTGTGTGTGTGTTGTCTGTGTGTGTGTGTCTGTGTGTGTGTGTCTGTGTGTGTGTGTCTGTGTGTGTGTGTCTGTGTGTGTGTGTCTGTGTGTGTGTGTCTGTGTGTGTGTGTCTGTGTGTGTGTGTCTGTGTGTGTGTGTCTGTGTGGTGTGTTCTGTGTGTGTGTGTCTGTCTGTGTGTGTGTGGTCTGTTGTTGTGTCTGTGTGTCTGTGTGTGTGTGTGTGTGTCTGTGTGT
>NW_027620749.1:0-25394 GCF_964198595.1 Lampetra fluviatilis | reverse complement strand
CATCGCCTCGCCCATCGCCTCGCCCATCGCCTCGCCCATCGCCTCGCCCATCGCCTCGCCCATCGCCTCGCCCATCGCCTCGCCCATCGCCTCGCCCATCGCCTCGCCCATCGCCTCGCCCATCGCCTCGCCCATCGCCTCGCCCATCGCCTCGCCCATCGCCTCGCCCATCGCCTCGCCCATCGCCTCGCCCATCGCCTCGCCCATCGCCTCGCCCATCGCCTCGCCCATCGCCTCGCCCATCTCCTCGCCCATCTCCTCGCCCATCGCCTCGCCCCTCTCCTCGCCCATCTCCTCGCCCATCTCCTCGCCCATCTCCTCGCCCATCTCCTCGCCCATCTCCTCGCCCATCGCCTCGCCCATCGCCTCGCCCATCGCCTCGCCCATCGCCTCGCCCATCGCCTCGCCCATCGCCTCGCCCATCGCCTCGCCCATCGCCTCGCCCATCGCCTCGCCCATCGCCTCGCCCATCGCCTCGCCCATCGCCTCGCCCATCGCCTCGCCCATCGCCTCGCCCATCTCCTCGCCCATCTCCTCGCCCATCGCCTCGCCCATCGCCTCGCCCATCGCCTCGCCCATCGCCTCGCCCATCTCCTCGCCCATCTCCTCGCCCATCTCCTCGCCCATCGCCTCGCCCATCTCCTCGCCCATCGCCTCGCCCATCGCCTCGCCCATCGCCTCGCCCATCTCCTCGCCCATCTCCTCGCCCATCGCCTCGCCCATCGCCTCGCCCATCGCCTCGCCCATCGCCTCGCCCATCGCCTCGCCCATCGCCTCGCCCATCGCCTCGCCCATCGCCTCGCCCATCGCCTCGCCCATCGCCTCGCCCATCGCCTCGCCCATCGCCTCGCCCATCGCCTCGCCCATCGCCTCGCCCATCGCCTCGCCCATCGCCTCGCCCATCGCCTCGCCCATCGCCTCGCCCATCGCCTCGCCCATCGCCTCGCCCATCGCCTCGCCCATCGCCTCGCCCATCGCCTCGCCCATCGCCTCGCCCATCGCCTCGCCCATCGCCTCGCCCATCGCCTCGCCCATCGCCTCGCCCATCGCCTCGCCCATCGCCTCGCCCATCGCCTCGCCCATCGCCTCGCCCATCGCCTCGCCCATCGCCTCGCCCATCGCCTCGCCCATCGCCTCGCCCATCGCCTCGCCCATCGCCTCGCCCATCGCCTCGCCCATCGCCTCGCCCATCGCCTCGCCCATCGCCTCGCCCATCGCCTCGCCCATCGCCTCGCCCATCGCCTCGCCCATCGCCTCGCCCATCGCCTCGCCCATCGCCTCGCCCATCGCCTCGCCCATCGCCTCGCCCATCGCCTCGCCCATCGCCTCGCCCATCGCCTCGCCCATCGCCTCGCCCATCGCCTCGCCCATCGCCTCGCCCATCGCCTCGCCCATCGCCTCGCCCATCGCCTCGCCCATCGCCTCGCCCATCGCCTCGCCCATCGCCTCGCCCATCGCCTCGCCCATCGCCTCGCCCATCGCCTCGCCCATCGCCTCGCCCATCGCCTCGCCCATCGCCTCGCCCATCGCCTCGCCCATCGCCTCGCCCATCGCCTCGCCCATCGCCTCGCCCATCGCCTCGCCCATCGCCTCGCCCATCGCCTCGCCCATCGCCTCGCCCATCGCCTCGCCCCTCGCCTCGCCCCTCGCCTCGCCCCTCGCCTCGCCCCTCGCCTCGCCCCTCGCCTCGCCCCTCGCCTCGCCCCTCGCCTCGCCCCTCGCCTCGCCCCTCGCCTCGCCCCTCTCCTCGCCCACCTCCTCGCCCACCTCCTCGCCCACCTCCTCGCCCACCGCCTCGCCCACCGCCTCGCCCACCGCCTCGCCCACCGCCTCGCCCACCGCCTCGCCCACCGCCTCGCCCACCGCCTCGCCCACCTCCTCGCCCACCTCCTCGCCCACCGCCTCGCCCACCTCCTCGCCCACCGCCTCGCCCACCTCCTCGCCCACCTCCTCGCCCACCTCCTCGCCCACCTCCTCGCCCACCTCCTCGCCCACCTCCTCGCCCACCTCCTCGCCCACCTCCTCGCCCACCGCCTCGCCCACCGCCTCGCCCACCGCCTCGCCCACCGCCTCGCCCACCGCCTCGCCCACCGCCTCGCCCACCGCCTCGCCCACCGCCTCGCCCACCGCCTCGCCCACCGCCTCGCCCACCGCCTCGCCCACCGCCTCGCCCACCGCCTCGCCCACCGCCTCGCCCACCGCCTCGCCCACCGCCTCGCCCACCGCCTCGCCCACCGCCTCGCCCACCGCCTCGCCCACCGCCTCGCCCACCGCCTCGCCCACCGCCTCGCCCACCGCCTCGCCCACCGCCTCGCCCACCGCCTCGCCCACCGCCTCGCCCACCGCCTCGCCCACCGCCTCGCCCACCGCCTCGCCCACCGCCTCGCCCACCGCCTCGCCCACCGCCTCGCCCACCGCCTCGCCCACCGCCTCGCCCACCGCCTCGCCCACCGCCTCGCCCACCGCCTCGCCCACCGCCTCGCCCACCGCCTCGCCCACCGCCTCGCCCACCGCCTCGCCCACCGCCTCGCCCACCGCCTCGCCCACCGCCTCGCCCACCGCCTCGCCCACCGCCTCGCCCACCGCCTCGCCCACCGCCTCGCCCACCGCCTCGCCCACCGCCTCGCCCACCGCCTCGCCCACCGCCTCGCCCACCGCCTCGCCCACCGCCTCGCCCACCGCCTCGCCCACCGCCTCGCCCACCGCCTCGCCCACCGCCTCGCCCACCGCCTCGCCCACCGCCTCGCCCACCGCCTCGCCCACCGCCTCGCCCACCGCCTCGCCCACCGCCTCGCCCACCGCCTCGCCCACCGCCTCGCCCACCGCCTCGCCCACCGCCTCGCCCACCGCCTCGCCCACCGCCTCGCCCACCGCCTCGCCCACCGCCTCGCCCACCGCCTCGCCCACCGCCTCGCCCACCGCCTCGCCCACCGCCTCGCCCACCGCCTCGCCCACCGCCTCGCCCACCGCCTCGCCCACCGCCTCGCCCACCGCCTCGCCCACCGCCTCGCCCACCGCCTCGCCCACCGCCTCGCCCACCGCCTCGCCCACCGCCTCGCCCACCGCCTCGCCCACCGCCTCGCCCACCGCCTCGCCCACCGCCTCGCCCACCGCCTCGCCCACCGCCTCGCCCACCGCCTCGCCCACCGCCTCGCCCACCGCCTCGCCCACCGCCTCGCCCACCGCCTCGCCCACCGCCTCGCCCACCGCCTCGCCCACCGCCTCGCCCACCGCCTCGCCCACCGCCTCGCCCACCGCCTCGCCCACCGCCTCGCCCACCGCCTCGCCCACCGCCTCGCCCACCGCCTCGCCCACCGCCTCGCCCACCGCCTCGCCCACCGCCTCGCCCACCGCCTCGCCCGCCGCCTCGCCCGCCGCCTCGCCCGCCGCCTCGCCCGCCGCCTCGCCCGCCGCCTCGCCCGCCGCCTCGCCCGCCGCCTCGCCCGCCGCCTCGCCCGCCGCCTCGCCCGCCGCCTCGCCCGCCGCCTCGCCCGCCGCCTCGCCCGCCGCCTCGCCCGCCGCCTCGCCCGCCGCCTCGCCCGCCGCCTCGCCCGCCGCCTCGCCCGCCGCCTCGCCCGCCGCCTCGCCCGCCGCCTCGCCCGCCGCCTCGCCCGCCGCCTCGCCCGCCGCCTCGCCCGCCGCCTCGCCCGCCGCCTCGCCCGCCGCCTCGCCCGCCGCCTCGCCCGCCGCCTCGCCCGCCGCCTCGCCCGCCGCCTCGCCCGCCGCCTCGCCCGCCGCCTCGCCCGCCGCCTCGCCCGCCGCCTCGCCCGCCGCCTCGCCCGCCGCCTCGCCCGCCGCCTCGCCCGCCGCCTCGCCCGCCGCCTCGCCCGCCGCCTCGCCCGCCGCCTCGCCCGCCGCCTCGCCCGCCGCCTCGCCCGCCGCCTCGCCCGCCGCCTCGCCCGCCGCCTCGCCCGCCGCCTCGCCCGCCGCCTCGCCCGCCGCCTCGCCCGCCGCCTCGCCCGCCGCCTCGCCCGCCGCCTCGCCCGCCGCCTCGCCCGCCGCCTCGCCCGCCGCCTCGCCCGCCGCCTCGCCCGCCGCCTCGCCCGCCGCCTCGCCCGCCGCCTCGCCCGCCGCCTCGCCCGCCGCCTCGCCCGCCGCCTCGCCCGCCGCCTCGCCCGCCGCCTCGCCCGCCGCCTCGCCCGCCGCCTCGCCCGCCGCCTCGCCCGCCGCCTCGCCCGCCGCCTCGCCCGCCTCCTCGCCCGCCTCCTCGCCCGCCTCCTCGCCCGCCTCCTCGCCCGCCGCCTCGCCCGTCGCCTCGCCCGCCTCCTCGCCCGTCGCCTCGCCCGCCGCCTCGCCCGTCGCCTCGCCCGTCTCCTCGCCCGTCTCCTCGCCCGTCTCCTCGCCCGTCTCCTCGCCCGTCTCCTCGCCCGTCTCCTCGCCCGTCTCCTCGCCCGTCTCCTCGCCCGTCTCCTCGCCCGTCTCCTCGCCCGTCTCCTCGCCCGTCTCCTCGCCCGTCTCCTCGCCCGTCTCCTCGCCCGTCTCCTCGCCCGTCTCCTCGCCCGTCTCCTCGCCCGTCTCCTCGCCCGTCTCCTCGCCCGTCTCCTCGCCCGTCTCCTCGCCCGTCTCCTCGCCCGTCTCCTCGCCCGTCGCCTCGCCCGTCGCCTCGCCCGTCGCCTCGCCCGTCGCCTCGCCCGTCGCCTCGCCCGTCGCCTCGCCCGTCGCCTCGCCCGTCGCCTCGCCCGTCGCCTCGCCCGTCGCCTCGCCCGTCGCCTCGCCCGTCGCCTCGCCCGTCGCCTCGCCCGTCGCCTCGCCCGTCGCCTCGCCCGTCGCCTCGCCCGTCGCCTCGCCCGTCGCCTCGCCCGTCGCCTCGCCCGTCGCCTCGCCCGTCGCCTCGCCCGTCGCCTCGCCCGTCGCCTCGCCCGTCGCCTCGCCCGTCGCCTCGCCCGTCGCCTCGCCCGTCGCCTCGCCCGTCGCCTCGCCCGTCGCCTCGCCCGTCGCCTCGCCCGTCGCCTCGCCCGTCGCCTCGCCCGTCGCCTCGCCCGTCGCCTCGCCCGTCGCCTCGCCCGTCGCCTCGCCCGTCGCCTCGCCCGTCGCCTCGCCCGTCGCCTCGCCCGTCGCCTCGCCCGTCGCCTCGCCCGTCGCCTCGCCCGTCTCCTCGCCCGTCTCCTCGCCCGTCTCCTCGCCCGTCGCCTCGCCCGTCGCCTCGCCCGTCGCCTCGCCCGTCGCCTCGCCCGTCGCCTCGCCCGTCGCCTCGCCCGTCGCCTCGCGCGTCGCCTCGCGCGTCGCCTCGCCCGTCTCCTCGCCCGTCTCCTCGCCCGTCTCCTCGCCCGTCTCCTCGCCCGTCTCCTCGCCCGTCTCCTCGCCCGTCTCCTCGCCCGTCTCCTCGCCCGTCGCCTCGCCCGTCTCCTCGCCCGTCTCCTCGCCCGTCTCCTCGCCCGTCGCCTCGCCCGTCTCCTCGCCCGTCGCCTCGCCCGTCTCCTCGCCCGTCTCCTCGCCCGTCTCCTCGCCCGTCTCCTCGCCCGTCTCCTCGCCCGTCTCCTCGCCCGTCTCCTCGCCCGTCTCCTCGCCCGTCTCCTCGCCCGTCTCCTCGCCCGTCTCCTCGCCCGTCTCCTCGCCCGTCGCCTCGCCCGTCGCCTCGCCCGTCGCCTCGCCCGTCTCCTCGCCCGTCGCCTCGCCCGTCGCCTCGCCCGTCGCCTCGCCCGTCGCCTCGCCCGTCTCCTCGCCCCTCTCCTCGCCCCTCTCCTCGCCCGTCTCCTCGCCCGTCTCCTCGCCCGTCTCCTCGCCCGTCGCCTCGCCCGTCGCCTCGCCCGTCGCCTCGCCCGTCGCCTCGCCCGTCGCCTCGCCCGTCGCCTCGCCCGTCTCCTCGCCCGTCTCCTCGCCCGTCTCCTCGCCCGTCGCCTCGCCCGTCTCCTCGCCCGTCTCCTCGCCCGTCGCCTCGCCCTTCGCCTCGCCCGTCTCCTCGCCCGTCTCCTCGCCCGTCTCCTCGCCCGTCGCCTCGCCCGTCTCCTCGCCCGTCGCCTCGCCCGTCGCCTCGCCCGTCGCCTCGCCCGTCGCCTCGCCCGTCTCCTCGCCCCTCTCCTCGCCCCTCTCCTCGCCCGTCTCCTCGCCCGTCTCCTCGCCCGTCTCCTCGCCCGTCGCCTCGCCCGTCGCCTCGCCCGTCGCCTCGCCCGTCGCCTCGCCCGTCGCCTCGCCCGTCGCCTCGCCCGTCTCCTCGCCCGTCTCCTCGCCCGTCTCCTCGCCCGTCGCCTCGCCCGTCTCCTCGCCCGTCTCCTCGCCCGTCGCCTCGCCCTTCGCCTCGCCCGTCTCCTCGCCCGTCTCCTCGCCCGTCGCCTCGCCCGTCGCCTCGCCCGTCGCCTCGCCCGTCGCCTCGCCCGTCGCCTCGCCCGTCTCCTCGCCCGTCGCCTCGCCCGTCGCCTCGCCCGTCGCCTCGCCCGTCTCCTCGCCCGTCGCCTCGCCCGTCGCCTCGCCCGTCGCCTCGCCCGTCGCCTCGCCCGTCGCCTCGCCCGTCGCCTCGCCCGTCGCCTCGCCCGTCGCCTCGCCCGTCGCCTCGCCCGTCGCCTCGCCCGTCGCCTCGCCCGTCGCCTCGCCCGTCGCCTCGCCCGTCTCCTCGCCCGTCTCCTCGCCCGTCTCCTCGCCCGTCTCCTCGCCCGTCGCCTCGCCCGTCTCCTCGCCCGTCTCCTCGCCCGTCTCCTCGCCCGTCTCCTCGCCCGTCTCCTCGCCCGTCGCCTCGCCCGTCGCCTCGCCCGTCTCCTCGCCCGTCTCCTCGCCCGTCTCCTCGCCCGTCTCCTCGCCCGTCTCCTCGCCCGTCTCCTCGCACGTCTCCTCGCACGTCTCCTCGCCCGTCGCCTCGCCCGTCGCCTCGCCCGTCGCCTCGCCCGTCGCCTCGCCCGTCGCCTCGCCCGTCGCCTCGCCCGTCGCCTCGCCCGTCGCCTCGCCCGTCGCCTCGCCCGTCGCCTCGCCCGTCGCCTCGCCCGTCGCCTCGCCCGTCGCCTCGCCCGTCGCCTCGCCCGTCTCCTCGCCCGTCTCCTCGCCCGTCCCCTCGCCCGTCCCCTCGCCCGTCCCCTCGCCCGTCCCCTCGCCCGTCTCCTCGCCCGTCCCCTCGCCCGTCCCCTCGCCCGTCCCCTCGCCCGTCCCCTCGCCCGTCCCCTCGCCCGTCCCCTCGCCCGTCCCCTCGCCCGTCCCCTCGCCCGTCCCCTCGCCCGTCCCCTCGCCCGTCCCCTCGCCCGTCCCCTCGCCCGTCCCCTCGCCCGTCCCCTCGCCCGTCCCCTCGCCCGTCCCCTCGCCCGTCCCCTCGCCCGTCCCCTCGCCCGTCCCCTCGCCCGTCCCCTCGCCCGTCCCCTCGCCCGTCCCCTCGCCCGTCCCCTCGCCCGTCCCCTCGCCCGTCCCCTCGCCCGTCCCCTCGCCCGTCCCCTCGCCCGTCCCCTCGCCCGTCCCCTCGCCCGTCCCCTCGCCCGTCCCCTCGCCCGTCCCCTCGCCCGTCCCCTCGCCCGTCCCCTCGCCCGTCCCCTCGCCCGTCCCCTCGCCCGTCCCCTCGCCCGTCCCCTCGCCCGTCCCCTCGCCCGTCCCCTCGCCCGTCCCCTCGCCCGTCCCCTCGCCCGTCCCCTCGCCCGTCCCCTCGCCCGTCCCCTCGCCCGTCCCCTCGCCCGTCCCCTCGCCCGTCTCCTCGCCCGTCTCCTCGCCCGTCTACTCGCCCGTCTACTCGCCCGTCTCCTCGCCCGTCTCCTCGCCCGTCTCCTCGCCCGTCTCCTCGCCCGTCTCCTCGCCCGTCTCCTCGCCCGTCTCCTCGCCCGTCTCCTCGCCCGTCTCCTCGCCCGTCTCCTCGCCCGTCTCCTCGCCCGTCTCCTCGCCCGTCTCCTCGCCCGTCGCCTCGCCCGTCGCCTCGCCCGTCGCCTCGCCCGTCGCCTCGCCCGTCTCCTCGCCCGTCTCCTCGCCCGTCTCCTCGCCCGTCTCCTCGCCCGTCTCCTCGCCCGTCTCCTCGCCCGTCTCCTCGCCCGTCTCCTCGCCCGTCTCCTCGCCCGTCTCCTCGCCCGTCTCCTCGCCCGTCTCCTCGCCCGTCTCCTCGCCCGTCTCCTCGCCCCTCGCCTCGCCCGTCGCCTCGCCCGTCGCCTCGCCCGTCGCCTCGCCCGTCGCCTCGCCCGTCGCCTCGCCCGTCGCCTCGCCCGTCGCCTCGCCCGTCGCCTCGCCCGTCTCCTCGCCCGTCTCCTCGCCCGTCTCCTCGCCCGTCTCCTCGCCCGTCTCCTCGCCCGTCTCCTCGCCCGTCTCCTCGCCCGTCTCCTCGCCCGTCTCCTCGCCCGTCTCCTCGCCCGTCTCCTCGCCCGTCTCCTCGCCCGTCTCCTCGCCCGTCTCCTCGCCCGTCTCCTCGCCCGTCTCCTCGCCCGTCTCCTCGCCCGTCTCCTCGCCCGTCGCCTCGCCCGTCGCCTCGCCCGTCGCCTCGCCCGTCGCCTCGCCCGTCTCCTCGCCCGTCTCCTCGCCCGTCGCCTCGCCCGTCTCCTCGCCCATCGCCTCGCCCGTCGCCTCGCCCATCGCCTCGCCCATCTCCTCGCCCATCTCCTCGCCCATCTCCTCGCCCATCTCCTCGCCCATCTCCTCGCCCATCTCCTCGCCCATCTCCTCGCCCATCTCCTCGCCCATCTCCTCGCCCATCTCCTCGCCCATCTCCTCGCCCATCGCCTCGCCCATCGCCTCGCCCATCGCCTCGCCCATCGCCTCGCCCATCGCCTCGCCCATCGCCTCGCCCATCTCCTCGCCCATCTCCTCGCCCATCTCCTCGCCCATCGCCTCGCCCATCTCCTCGCCCATCGCCTCGCCCATCGCCTCGCCCATCGCCTCGCCCATCTCCTCGCCCATCGCCTCGCCCATCGCCTCGCCCATCGCCTCGCCCATCTCCTCGCCCATCTCCTCGCCCATCTCCTCGCCCATCTCCTCGCCCATCTCCTCGCCCATCTCCTCGCCCATCTCCTCGCCCATCTCCTCGCCCATCTCCTCGCCCATCGCCTCGCCCATCGCCTCGCCCATCGCCTCGCCCATCGCCTCGCCCATCGCCTCGCCCATCTCCTCGCCCATCTCCTCGCCCATCGCCTCGCGCATCGCCTCGCCCATCTCCTCGCCCATCTCCTCGCCCATCTCCTCGCCCATCGCCTCGCCCATCGCCTCGCCCATCGCCTCGCCCATCGCCTCGCCCATCGCCTCGCCCATCGCCTCGCCCATCTCCTCGCCCATCTCCTCGCCCATCTCCTCGCCCATCTCCTCGCCCATCTCCTCGCCCATCTCCTCGCCCATCTCCTCGCCCATCTCCTCGCCCATCTCCTCGCCCATCTCCTCGCCCATCTCCTCGCCCATCTCCTCGCCCATCGCCTCGCCCATCGCCTCGCCCATCGCCTCGCCCATCGCCTCGCCCATCGCCTCGCCCATCGCCTCGCCCATCGCCTCGCCCATCGCCTCGCCCCTCTCCTCGCCCCTCTCCTCGCCCGTCTCCTCGCCCGTCTCCTCGCCCGTCTCCTCGCCCGTCTCCTCGCCCGTCGCCTCGCCCGTCTCCTCGCCCGTCTCCTCGCCCGTCTCCTCGCCCGTCGCCTCGCCCGTCGCCTCGCCCGTCGCCTCGCCCGTCGCCTCGCCCGTCGCCTCGCCCGTCGCCTCGCCCGTCGCCTCGCCCGTCGCCTCGCCCGTCGCCTCGCCCGTCTCCTCGCCCGTCTCCTCGCCCGTCTCCTCGCCCGTCTCCTCGCCCGTCTCCTCGCCCGTCTCCTCGCCCGTCGCCTCGCCCGTCTCCTCGCCCGTCTCCTCGCCCGTCTCCTCGCCCGTCTCCTCGCCCGTCTCCTCGCCCGTCTCCTCGCCCGTCGCCTCGCCCGTCGCCTCGCCCGTCGCCTCGCCCGTCGCCTCGCCCGTCGCCTCGCCCGTCGCCTCGCCCGTCTCCTCGCCCGTCGCCTCGCCCGTCGCCTCGCCCGTCTCCTCGCCCGTCTCCTCGCCAGTCGCCTCGCCCGTCGCCTCGCCCGTCGCCTCGCCCGTCGCCTCGCCCGTCGCCTCGCCCGTCGCCTCGCCCGTCGCCTCGCCCGTCGCCTCGCCCGTCGCCTCGCCCGTCTCCTCGCCCGTCTCCTCGCCCGTCTCCTCGCCCGTCTCCTCGCCCGTCTCCTCGCCCGTCTCCTCGCCCGTCTCCTCGCCCGTCTCCTCGCCCGTCTCCTCGCCCGTCTCCTCGCCCGTCTCCTCGCCCGTCTCCTCGCCCGTCTCCTCGCCCGTCTCCTCGCCCGTCTCCTCGCCCGTCTCCTCGCCCGTCGCCTCGCCCGTCGCCTCGCCCGTCGCCTCGCCCGTCTCCTCGCCCGTCTCCTCGCCCGTCTCCTCGCCCGTCGCCTCGCCCGTCGCCTCGCCCGTCGCCTCGCCCGTCTCCTCGCCCGTCTCCTCGCCCGTCTCCTCGCCCGTCTCCTCGCCCGTCTCCTCGCCCGTCTCCTCGCCCGTCGCCTCGCCCGTCGCCTCGCCCGTCGCCTCGCCCGTCGCCTCGCCCGTCGCCTCGCCCGTCGCCTCGCCCGTCGCCTCGCCCGTCGCCTCGCCCGTCGCCTCGCCCGTCGCCTCGCCCGTCGCCTCGCCCGTCGCCTCGCCCGTCGCCTCGCCCGTCGCCTCGCCCGTCGCCTCGCCCGTCGCCTCGCCCGTCGCCTCGCCCGTCGCCTCGCCCGTCGCCTCGCCCGTCGCCTCGCCCGTCGCCTCGCCCGTCGCCTCGCCCGTCGCCTCGCCCGTCGCCTCGCCCGTCGCCTCGCCCGTCTCCTCGCCCGTCTCCTCGCCCGTCTCCTCGCCCGTCTCCTCGCCCGTCTCCTCGCCCGTCTCCTCGCCCGTCTCCTCGCCCGTCTCCTCGCCCGTCTCCTCGCCCGTCTCCTCGCCCGTCTCCTCGCCCGTCTCCTCGCCCGTCTCCTCGCCCGTCTCCTCGCCCGTCTCCTCGCCCGTCTCCTCGCCCGTCTCCTCGCCCGTCTCCTCGCCCGTCTCCTCGCCCGTCTCCTCGCCCGTCTCCTCGCCCGTCTCCTCGCCCGTCTCCTCGCCCGTCTCCTCGCCCGTCTCCTCGCCCGTCTCCTCGCCCGTCTCCTCGCCCGTCTCCTCGCCCGTCTCCTCGCCCGTCTCCTCGCCCGTCTCCTCGCCCGTCTCCTCGCCCGTCTCCTCGCCCGTCTCCTCGCCCGTCTCCTCGCCCGTCTCCTCGCCCGTCGCCTCGCCCGTCGCCTCGCCCGTCGCCTCGCCCGTCGCCTCGCCCGTCGCCTCGCCCGTCGCCTCGCCCGTCGCCTCGCCCGTCGCCTCGCCCGTCGCCTCGCCCGTCGCCTCGCCCGTCGCCTCGCCCGTCGCCTCGCCCGTCGCCTCGCCCGTCGCCTCGCCCGTCGCCTCGCCCGTCGCCTCGCCCGTCTCCTCGCCCGTCTCCTCGCCCGTCTCCTCGCCCGTCTCCTCGCCCGTCTCCTCGCCCGTCTCCTCGCCCGTCGCCTCGCCCGTCTCCTCGCCCGTCTCCTCGCCCGTCTCCTCGCCCGTCTCCTCGCCCGTCTCCTCGCCCGTCTCCTCGCCCGTCGCCTCGCCCGTCGCCTCGCCCGTCGCCTCGCCCGTCGCCTCGCCCATCGCCTCGCCCATCTCCTCGCCCATCTCCTCGCCCATCGCCTCGCGCATCGCCTCGCCCATCTCCTCGCCCATCTCCTCGCCCATCTCCTCGCCCATCGCCTCGCCCATCGCCTCGCCCATCGCCTCGCCCATCGCCTCGCCCATCTCCTCGCCCATCTCCTCGCCCATCTCCTCGCCCATCTCCTCGCCCATCTCCTCGCCCATCTCCTCGCCCATCTCCTCGCCCATCTCCTCGCCCATCTCCTCGCCCATCTCCTCGCCCATCTCCTCGCCCATCTCCTCGCCCATCTCCTCGCCCATCGCCTCGCCCATCGCCTCGCCCATCGCCTCGCCCATCGCCTCGCCCATCGCCTCGCCCATCGCCTCGCCCATCGCCTCGCCCCTCTCCTCGCCCCTCTCCTCGCCCGTCTCCTCGCCCGTCTCCTCGCCCGTCTCCTCGCCCGTCGCCTCGCCCGTCTCCTCGCCCGTCTCCTCGCCCGTCTCCTCGCCCGTCGCCTCGCCCGTCGCCTCGCCCGTCGCCTCGCCCGTCGCCTCGCCCGTCGCCTCGCCCGTCGCCTCGCCCGTCTCCTCGCCCGTCTCCTCGCCCGTCTCCTCGCCCGTCTCCTCGCCCGTCTCCTCGCCCGTCTCCTCGCCCGTCGCCTCGCCCGTCTCCTCGCCCGTCTCCTCGCCCGTCTCCTCGCCCGTCTCCTCGCCCGTCTCCTCGCCCGTCTCCTCGCCCGTCGCCTCGCCCGTCGCCTCGCCCGTCGCCTCGCCCGTCGCCTCGCCCGTCGCCTCGCCCGTCGCCTCGCCCGTCTCCTCGCCCGTCGCCTCGCCCGTCGCCTCGCCCGTCTCCTCGCCCGTCTCCTCGCCAGTCGCCTCGCCCGTCGCCTCGCCCGTCGCCTCGCCCGTCGCCTCGCCCGTCGCCTCGCCCGTCGCCTCGCCCGTCGCCTCGCCCGTCTCCTCGCCCGTCTCCTCGCCCGTCTCCTCGCCCGTCTCCTCGCCCGTCTCCTCGCCCGTCTCCTCGCCCGTCTCCTCGCCCGTCTCCTCGCCCGTCTCCTCGCCCGTCTCCTCGCCCGTCTCCTCGCCCGTCTCCTCGCCCGTCTCCTCGCCCGTCTCCTCGCCCGTCTCCTCGCCCGTCTCCTCGCCCGTCTCCTCGCCCGTCTCCTCGCCCGTCTCCTCGCCCGTCGCCTCGCCCGTCGCCTCGCCCGTCGCCTCGCCCGTCTCCTCGCCCGTCTCCTCGCCCGTCTCCTCGCCCGTCGCCTCGCCCGTCGCCTCGCCCGTCGCCTCGCCCGTCTCCTCGCCCGTCTCCTCGCCCGTCTCCTCGCCCGTCTCCTCGCCCGTCTCCTCGCCCGTCTCCTCGCCCGTCTCCTCGCCCGTCGCCTCGCCCGTCGCCTCGCCCGTCGCCTCGCCCGTCGCCTCGCCCGTCGCCTCGCCCGTCGCCTCGCCCGTCGCCTCGCCCGTCGCCTCGCCCGTCGCCTCGCCCGTCGCCTCGCCCGTCGCCTCGCCCGTCGCCTCGCCCGTCGCCTCGCCCGTCGCCTCGCCCGTCGCCTCGCCCGTCGCCTCGCCCGTCGCCTCGCCCGTCGCCTCGCCCGTCGCCTCGCCCGTCGCCTCGCCCGTCGCCTCGCCCGTCGCCTCGCCCGTCGCCTCGCCCGTCGCCTCGCCCGTCTCCTCGCCCGTCTCCTCGCCCGTCTCCTCGCCCGTCTCCTCGCCCGTCTCCTCGCCCGTCTCCTCGCCCGTCTCCTCGCCCGTCTCCTCGCCCGTCTCCTCGCCCGTCTCCTCGCCCGTCTCCTCGCCCGTCTCCTCGCCCGTCTCCTCGCCCGTCTCCTCGCCCGTCTCCTCGCCCGTCTCCTCGCCCGTCTCCTCGCCCGTCTCCTCGCCCGTCTCCTCGCCCGTCTCCTCGCCCGTCTCCTCGCCCGTCTCCTCGCCCGTCTCCTCGCCCGTCTCCTCGCCCGTCTCCTCGCCCGTCTCCTCGCCCGTCTCCTCGCCCGTCTCCTCGCCCGTCTCCTCGCCCGTCTCCTCGCCCGTCTCCTCGCCCGTCTCCTCGCCCGTCTCCTCGCCCGTCTCCTCGCCCGTCTCCTCGCCCGTCTCCTCGCCCGTCTCCTCGCCCGTCGCCTCGCCCGTCGCCTCGCCCGTCGCCTCGCCCGTCGCCTCGCCCGTCGCCTCGCCCGTCGCCTCGCCCGTCGCCTCGCCCGTCGCCTCGCCCGTCGCCTCGCCCGTCGCCTCGCCCGTCGCCTCGCCCGTCGCCTCGCCCGTCGCCTCGCCCGTCGCCTCGCCCGTCGCCTCGCCCGTCGCCTCGCCCGTCTCCTCGCCCGTCTCCTCGCCCGTCTCCTCGCCCGTCTCCTCGCCCGTCTCCTCGCCCGTCTCCTCGCCCGTCGCCTCGCCCGTCGCCTCGCCCGTCGCCTCGCCCGTCTCCTCGCCCGTCTCCTCGCCCGTCGCCTCGCCCGTCGCCTCGCCCGTCGCCTCGCCCGTCGCCTCGCCCGTCGCCTCGCCCGTCGCCTCGCCCGTCGCCTCGCCCGTCGCCTCGCCCGTCGCCTCGCCCGTCGCCTCGCCCGTCGCCTCGCCCGTCGCCTCGCCCGTCGCCTCGCCCCGTCGCCTCGCCCCGTCGCCTCGCCCCGTCGCCTCGCCCCGTCTCGTCGCCCCGTCTCGTCGCCCCGTCGCCCCGTCGCCCCGTCGCCCCCCTCGCCCCCCTCGCCCCCCCTCGCCCCCCTCGCCCCCCTCGCCCCCCTCGCCCCCCTCGCCCCCCTCGCCCCCCTCGCCCCCCTCGCCCCCCTCGCCCCCCTCGCCCCCCTCGCCCCCCTCGCCCCCCTCGCCCCCCTCGCCCCCCTCGCCCCCCTCGCCCCCCTCGCCCCCCTCGCCCCCCTCGCCCCCCTCGCCCCCCTCGCCCCCCTCGCCCCCCTCGCCCCCCTCGCCCCCCTCGCCCCCCTCGCCCCCGTCGCCCCCGTCGCCCCCGTCGCCCCCGTCGCCCCCGTCGCCCCCGTCGCCCCCGTCGCCCCCCTCGCCCCGTCGCCCCCCTCGCCCCGTCGCCCCCGTCGCCCCGTCGCCCCCGTCGCCCCCCCTCGCCCCGTCGCCCCGTCGCCCCCCCTCGCCCCGTCGCCCCGTCGCCCCCCCTCGCCCCGTCGCCCCGTCGCCCCCCCTCGCCCCGTCGCCCCGTCGCCCCCCCTCGCCCCGTCGCCCCGTCGCCCCCCCTCGCCCCGTCGCCCCCCCTCGCCCCGTCGCCCCGTCGCCCCCCCTCGCCCCGTCGCCCCGTCGCCCCGTCCCCCCCCTCGCCCCGTCGCCCCGTCCCCCCTCTCGCCCCGTCGCCCCGTCCCCCCCCTCGCCCCGTCGCCCCGTCGCCCCGTCCCTTCCCTCGCCCCGTCGCCCCGTCCCCCCCCTCGCCCCGTCGCCCCGTCGCCCCGTCCCCCCCCCTCGCCCCGTCGCCCCGTCCCCCCCCTCGCCCCGTCGCCCCATCGCCCCGTCCCCCCCCTCGCCCCGTCGCCCCATCGCCCCGTCCCCCCCCTCGCCCCGTCGCCCCATCGCCTCGTTGCCCCATCGCCCCGTCCCCCCCCTCGCCCCGTCGCCCCATCGCCTCGCCCCATCGCCCCGTCCCCCCCCTCGCCCCGTCGCCCCATCGCCTCGCCCCATCGCCCCGTCCCCCCCCTCGCCCCGTCGCCCCATCGCCTCGCCCCATCGCCCCGTCCCCCCCCCTCGCCCCGTCGCCCCATCGCCTCGCCCCATCGCCCCGTCCCCCCCCTCGCCCCGTCGCCCCATCGCCTCGCCCCATCGCCCCGTCCCCCCCCTCGCCCCGTCGCCCCATCGCCTCGCCCCATCGCCCCGTCCCCCCCCTCGCCCCGTCGCCCCGTCCCCCCCCTCGCCCCGTCGCCCCATCGCCTCGCCCCATCGCCCCGTCCCCCCCCTCGCCCCGTCGCCCCATCGCCTCGCCCCCTCGCCCCGTCCCCCCCCTCGCCCCGTCGCCCCATCGCCCCGTCCCCCCCCTCGCCCCGTCGCCCCATCGCCTCGCCCCATCGCCCCGTCCCCCCCCTCGCCCCGTCGCCCCATCGCCTCGCCCCATCGCCCCGTCCCCCCCCTCGCCCCGTCGCCCCATCGCCTCGCCCCATCGCCCCGTCCCCCCCCTCGCCCCATCGCCCCGTCGCCCCATCGCCCCGTCGCCCCATCGCCTCGCCCCATCGCCCCGTCCCCCCCCTCGCCCCGTCGCCCCATCGCCTCGCCCCATCGCCCCGTCCCCCCCCTCGCCCCGTCGCCCCATCGCCTCGCCCCATCGCCCCGTCCCCCCCCTCGCCCCGTCGCCCAATCGCCTCGCCCCATCGCCCCGTCCCCCCCCTCGCCCCGTCGCCCCATCGCCTCGCCCCATCGCCCCGTCCCCCCCCTCGCCCCGTCGCCCCATCGCCTCGCCCCATCGCCCCGTCCCCCCCCTCGCCCCGTCGCCCCATCGCCTCGCCCCATCGCCCCGTCCCCCCCCTCGCCCCGTCGCCCCATCGCCTCGCCCCATCGCCCCGTCCCCCCCGTCGCCCCGTCGCCCCGTCGCCCCATCGCCTCGCCCCATCGCCCCGTCCCCCCCCTCGCCCCGTCGCCCCATCGCCTCGCCCCATCGCCCCGTCGCCCCATCGCCTTGCCCCGTCCCCCCCCTCGCCCCGTCGCCCCATCGCCTCGCCCCATCGCCCCGTCCCCCCCCTCGCCCCGTCGCCCCATCGCCTCGCCCCATCGCCCCGTCCCCCCCCTCGCCCCGTCGCCCCATCGCCTCGCCCCATCGCCCCGTCCCCCCCCTCGCCCCATCGCCTCGCCCCGTCCGCCCCATCGCCCCATCGCCTCGCCCCATCGCCCCGTCCCCCCCCTCGCCCCATCGCCCCATCGCCTCGCCCCATCGCCCCATCCCTCCCCTCGCCCCATCGCCCCATCCCCTCGCCCCATCGCCCCGTCCCCCCCCTCGCCCCATCGCCCCATCGCCTCGCCCCATCGCCCCGTCCCCCCCCTCGCCCCATCGCCCCATCGCCTCGCCCCATCGCCCCGTCCCCCCCCTCGCCCCATCGCCCCATCGCCTCGCCCCATCGCCCCGTCCCCCCCCTCGCCCCATCGCCCCATCGCCTCGCCCCATCGCCCCGTCCCCCCCCTCGCCCCATCGCCCCATCGCCTCGCCCCGTCCCCCCCCTCGCCCCATCGCCCCATCGCCTCGCCCCATCGCCCCGTCCCCCCCCCTCGCCCCATCGCCCCATCGCCTCGCCCCATCGCCCTGTCCCCCCCCTCGCCCCATCGCCTCGCCCCATCGCCCCGTCCCCCCCCTCGCCCCATCGCCCCATCGCCCCGTCCCCCCCCTCGTCCCATCGCCCATCGCCTCGCCCCATCGCCCCGTCCCCCCCCTCGCCCCATCGCCCCATCGCCTCGCCCCATCGCCCCGTCCCCCCCCTCGCCCCATCGCCTCGCCCCGTCCGCCCCATCGCCCCATCGCCTCGCCCCATCGCCCCGTCCCCCCCCTCGCCCCATCGCCCCATCGCCTCGCCCCATCGCCCCATCCCTCCCCTCGCCCCATCGCCCCATCCCCTCGCCCCATCGCCCCGTCCCCCCCCTCGCCCCATCGCCCCATCGCCTCGCCCCATCGCCCCGTCCCCCCCCTCGCCCCATCGCCCCATCGCCTCGCCCCATCGCCCCGTCCCCCCCCTCGCCCCATCGCCCCATCGCCCCGTCCCCCCCCTCGCCCCATCGCCCCATCGCCTCGCCCCATCGCCCCGTCCCCCCCCTCGCCCCATCGCCCCATCGCCTCGCCCCGTCCCCCCCCTCGCCCCATCGCCCCATCGCCTCGCCCCATCGCCCCGTCCCCCCCCTCGCCCCATCGCCCCATCGCCTCGCCCCATCGCCCTGTCCCCCCCCTCGCCCCATCGCCTCGCCCCATCGCCCCGTCCCCCCCCTCGCCCCATCGCCCCATCGCCTCGCCCCATCGCCCCGTCCCCCCCCTCGTCCCATCGCCCATCGCCTCGCCCCATCGCCCCGTCCCCCCCCTCGCCCCATCGCCCCATCGCCTCGCCCCATCGCCCCGTCCCCCCCCTCGCCCCATCGCCCCATCGCCTCGCCCCATCGCCCCGTCCCCCCCCTCGCCCCATCGCCTCGCCCCATCGCCCCGTCCCCCCCCTCGCCCCATCGCCCCATCGCCTCGCCCCATCGCCCCGTTCCCCCCCTCGCCCCATCGCCCCATCGCCTCGCCCCATCGCCCCGTCCCCCCCCTCGCCCCATCGCCTCGCCCCATCGCCCCGTCCCCCCCCTCGCCCCATCGCCCCATCGCCTCGCCCCATCGCCCCGTCCCCCCCCTCGCCCCATCGCCCCATCGCCTCGCCCCATCGCCCCGTCCCCTCCCTCGCCCCATCGCCCCATCGCCTCGCCCCATCGCCCCGTCCCCCCCCTCGCCCCATCGCCCCATCGCCTCGCCCCATCGCCCCGTCCCCCCCCTCGCCCCATCGCCCCATCGCCTCGCCCCATCGCCCCGTCCCCCCCCTCGCCCCATCGCCCCATCGCCTCGCCCCATCGCCCCGTCCCCCACCTCGCCCCATCGCCCCATCGCCCCGTCCCCCCCCTCGCCCCATCGCCCCATCGCCTCGCCTCATCGCCCCGTCCCCCCCCTCGCCCCATCGCCCCATCGCCTCGCCCCATCGCCCCGTCCCCCCCCTCGCCCCATCGCCCCATCGCCTCGCCCCATCGCCCCATCGCCTCGCCCCATCGCCCCGTCCCCCCCCTCGCCCCATCGCCCCATCGCCTCGCCCCATCGCCCCGTCCCCCCCCTCGCCCCATCGCCCCGTCCCCCCCCTCGCCCCATCGCCCCATCGCCCCATCGCCTCGCCCCATCGCCCCATCGCCCCATCCCCTCGCCCCATCGCCCCGTCCCCCCCCTCGCCCCATCGCCCCATCGCCTCGCCCCATCGCCCCGTCCCCCCCCTCGCCCCATCGCCCCATCGCCTCGCCCCATCGCCCCGTCCCCCCCATCGCCCCATCGCCCCATCGCCTCGCCCCATCGCCCCGTCCCCCCCATCGCCCCATCGCCCCATCGCCTCGCCCCATCGCCCCGTCCCCCCCCTCGCCCCATCGCCCCATCGCCTCGCCCCGTCCCCCCCCTCGCCCCATCGCCCCATCGCCCCGTCCCCCCCCTCGCCCCATCGCCCCATCGCCTCGCCCCATCGCCCCGTCCCCCCCCTCGCCCCATCGCCCCATCGCCTCGCCCCATCGCCCCGTCCCCCCCCTCGCCCCATCGCCCCATCGCCTCGCCCCGTCCCCCCCCTCGTCCCATCGCCCATCGCCTCGCCCCATCGCCCCGTCCCCCCCCTCGCCCCATCGCCCCGTCCCCCCCCTCGCCCCATCGCCTCGCCCCGTCCCCCCCCTCGCCCCATCGCCTCGCCCCATCGCCCCGTCCCCCCCTCGCCCCATCGCCTCGCCCCATCGCCCCGTTCCCCCCCTCGCCCCATCGCCCCATCGCCTCGCCCCATCGCCCCGTCCCCCCCCTCGCCCCATCGCCCCATCGCCCCGTCCCCCTCCTCGCCCCATCGCCCCATCGCCTCGCCCCATCGCCCCATCTCCTCGCCCCATCGCCCCGTCCCCCCCCTCGCCCCATCGCCCCATCGCCTCGCCCCATCGCCCCGTCCCCCCCCTCGCCCCATCGCCCCATCGCCCCATCGCCTCGCCCCATCGCCCCATCGCCCCATCCCCTCGCCCCATCGCCCCGTCCCCCCCCTCGCCCCATCGCCCCATCGCCTCGCCCCATCGCCCCGTCCCCCCCCTCGCCCCATCGCCCCATCGCCTCGCCCCATCGCCTCGCCCCATCGCCCCGTCCCCCCCATCGCCCCATCGCCCCATCGCCTCGCCCCATCGCCCCGTCCCCCCCATCGCCCCATCGCCCCATCGCCTCGCCCCACCGCCCCGTCCCCCCCCTCGCCCCATCGCCCCATCGCCTCGCCCCGTCCCCCCCCTCGCCCCATCGCCCCATCGCCCCGTCCCCCCCCTCGCCCCATCGCCCCATCGCCTCGCCCCATCGCCCCGTCCCCCCCCTCGCCCCATCGCCCCATCGCCTCGCCCCATCGCCCCGTCCCCCCCCTCGCCCCATCGCCCCATCGCCTCGCCCCGTCCCCCCCCTCGTCCCATCGCCCATCGCCTCGCCCCATCGCCCCGTCCCCCCCCTCGCCCCATCGCCCCGTCCCCCCCCTCGCCCCATCGCCCCATCGCCTCGCCCCATCGCCCCGTCCCCCCCCCTCGCCCCATCGCCTCGCCCCATCGCCCCGTCCCCCCCTCGCCCCATCGCCTCGCCCCATCGCCCCGTTCCCCCCCTCGCCCCATCGCCCCATCGCCTCGCCCCATCGCCCCGTCCCCCCCTCGCCCCATCGCCCCATCGCCTCGCCCCATCGCCCCGTCCCCCCCCTCGCCCCATCGCCCCATCGCCTCGCCCCGTCCCCCCCCCTCGCCCCATCGCCCCATCGCCCCGTCCCCCCCCTCGCCCCATCGCCCCATCGCCTCGCCCCATCGCCCCGTCCCCCCCCTCGCCCCATCGCCCCATCGCCTCGCCCCATCGCCCCGTCCCCCCCCTCGCCCCATCGCCCATCGCCTCGCCCCGTCCCCCCCCTCGTCCCATCGCCCATCGCCTCGCCCCATCGCCCCGTCCCCCCCCTCGCCCCATCGCCCCGTCCCCCCCCTCGCCCCATCGCCTCGCCCCGTCCCCCCCCTCGCCCCATCGCCTCGCCCCATCGCCCCGTCCCCCCCTCGCCCCATCGCCTCGCCCCATCGCCCCGTTCCCCCCCTCGCCCCATCGCCCCATCGCCTCGCCCCATCGCCCCGTCCCCCCCCTCGCCCCATCGCCCCATCGCCCCGTCCCCCTCCTCGCCCCATCGCCCCATCGCCTCGCCCCATCGCCCCATCTCCTCGCCCCATCGCCCCGTCCCCCCCCTCGCCCCATCGCCCCATCGCCTCGCCCCATCGCCCCGTCCCCCCCCTCGCCCCATCGCCCCATCGCCCCATCGCCTCGCCCCATCGCCCCATCGCCCCATCCCCTCGCCCCATCGCCCCGTCCCCCCCCTCGCCCCATCGCCCCATCGCCTCGCCCCATCGCCCCGTCCCCCCCCTCGCCCCATCGCCCCATCGCCTCGCCCCATCGCCTCGCCCCATCGCCCCGTCCCCCCCATCGCCCCATCGCCCCATCGCCTCGCCCCATCGCCCCGTCCCCCCCATCGCCCCATCGCCCCATCGCCTCGCCCCACCGCCCCGTCCCCCCCCTCGCCCCATCGCCCCATCGCCTCGCCCCGTCCCCCCCCTCGCCCCATCGCCCCATCGCCCCGTCCCCCCCCTCGCCCCATCGCCCCATCGCCTCGCCCCATCGCCCCGTCCCCCCCCTCGCCCCATCGCCCCATCGCCTCGCCCCATCGCCCCGTCCCCCCCCTCGCCCCATCGCCCCATCGCCTCGCCCCGTCCCCCCCTCGTCCCATCGCCCATCGCCTCGCCCCATCGCCCCGTCCCCCCCTCGCCCCATCGCCCCGTCCCCCCCTCGCCCCATCGCCCCATCGCCTCGCCCCATCGCCCCGTCCCCCCCCTCGCCCCATCGCCTCGCCCCATCGCCCCGTCCCCCCCTCGCCCATCGCCTCGCCCCATCGCCCCGTTCCCCCCCTCGCCCCATCGCCCCATCGCCTCGCCCCATCGCCCCGTCCCCCCCCTCGCCCCATCGCCCCATCGCCTCGCCCCATCGCCCCGTCCCCCCCCTCGCCCCATCGCCCCATCGCCTCGCCCCATCGCCCCGTCCCCCCCTCGCCCCATCGCCCCATCGCCCCATCGCCTCGCCCCATCGCCCCGTCCCCTCCCTCGCCCCATCGCCCCATCGCCTCGCCCCATCGCCCCGTCCCCCCCCTCGCCCCATCGCCCCATCGCCTCGCCCCATCGCCCCGTCCCCCCCCTCGCCCCATCGCCCCATCGCCTCGCCCCATCGCCCCGTCCCCCCCCTCGCCCCATCGCCCCATCGCCTCGCCCCATCGCCCCGTCCCCCCCCTCGCCCCATCGCCCCGTCCCCCCCCTCGCCCCATCGCCCCATCGCCTCGCCCCATCGCCCCGTCCCCCCCCTCGCCCCATCGCCCCATCGCCTCGCCCCATCGCCCCGTCCCCCCCCTCGCCCCATCGCCCCATCACCTCGCCCCATCGCCCCGTCCCCCCCTCGCCCCATCGCCCCATCGCCTCGCCCCATCGCCCCGTCCCCCCCCTCGCCCCATCGCCCCATCGCCTCGCCCCATCGCCCCGTCCCCCCCCTCTCCCCATCGCCCCGTCCCCCCCCTCGCCCCATCGCCCCATCGCCTCGCCCCATCGCCCCGTCCCCCCCCTCCCCCCATCGCCCCATCGCCTCGCCCCATCGCCCCGTCCCCCCCTCGCCCCATCGCCCCATCGCCTCGCCCCATCGCCCCGTCCCCCCCCTCGCCCCATCGCCCCATCGCCCCGTCCCGCCCCATCGCCCCATCGCCCCATCGCCTCGCCCCATCGCCCCGTCCCCCCCCTCGCCCCATCGCCCCATCGCCTCGCCCCATCGCCCCGTCCCCCCCCTCGCCCCATCGCCCCATCGCCTCGCCCCATCGCCCCGTCCCCCCCCTCGCCCCATCGCCCCATCGCCTCGCCCCATCGCCCCGTCCCCCCCTCGCCCCATCGCTCCATCGCCTCGCCCCATCGCCCCGTCCCCCCCTCGCCCCATCGCCCCATCGCCTCGCCCCATCGCCCCGTCCCCCCCCTCGCCCCATCGCCCCATCGCCTCGCCCCATCGCCCCGTCCCCCCCCTCGCCCCATCGCCCCATCGCCTCGCCCCATCGCCCCGTCCCCCCCTCGCCCCATCGCCCCATCGCCTCGCCCCATCGCCCCGTCCCCCCCCTCGCCCCATCGCCTCGCCCCATCGCCCCGTCCCCCCCCTCGCCCCCTCGCCCCATCGCCCCATCGCCCCGTCCCGTCCCCTCCCTCGCCCCATCGCCCCATCGCCCCGTCCCCCTCCTCGCCCCATCGCCCCATCGCCTCGCCCCATCGCCCCGTCCCCCCCCTCGCCCCATCGCCCCATCGCCTCGCCCCATCGCCCCGTCCCCCCCCTCGCCCCATCGCCCCATCGCCTCGCCCCATCGCCCCGTCCCCCCCCTCGCCCCATCGCCCCATCGCCTCGCCCCATCGCCCCGTCCCCCCCCTCGCCCCATCGCCCCATCGCCTCGCCCCATCGCCTTGTCCCCCCCCTCGCCCCATCGCCTCGCCCCATCGCCCCGTCCCCCCCTCGCCCCATCGCCCCATCGCCTCGCCCCATCGCCCCGTCCCCCCCCTCGCCCCATCGCCCCGTCCCCCCCCTCGCCCCATCGCTCCATCGCCTCGCCCCATCGCCCCGTCCCCCCCCTCGCCCCATCGCCCCATCGCCTCGCCCCATCGCCCCGTCCCCCCCCTCGCCCCATCGCCCCATCGCCTCGCCCATCGCCCCGTCCCCCCCCTCGCCCCATCGCCCCATCGCCTCGCCCCATCGCCCCGTCCCCCCCCTCGCCCCATCGCCTCGCCCCATCGCCCCGTCCCCCCCCTCGCCCCATCGCCCCGTCCCCCCCCTCGCCCCATCGCCCCATCGCCTCGCCCCATCGCCCCGTCCCCCCCCTCGCCCCATCGCCCCGTCCCCCCCCTCGCCCCATCGCCTCGCCCCATCGCCCCGTCCCCCCCCTCGCCCCATCGCCTCGCCCCATCGCCCCGTCCCCCCCCTCGCCCCATCGCCCCATCGCCTCGCCCCATCGCCCCGTCCCCCCCCTCGCCCCATCGCCCCATCGCCTCGCCCCATCGCCCCGTCCCCCCCCTCGCCCCATCGCCCCATCGCCTCGCCCCATCGCCCCGTCCCCCCCCTCGCCCCATCGCCCCATCGCCTCGCCCAATCGCCCCGTCCCCCCCCTCGCCCCATCGCCCCGCCCCGTCCCCCCCCTCGCCCATCGCCCCGCCCCATCACCCCGTTTCCCCCCTCGCCCCATCGCCCCGCCCCGTCCCCCCCCTCGCCCATTGCCCCGCCCCGTCCCCCCCCTCGCCCATCGCCTCGCCCCGTCCCCCCCTCGCCCATCGCCTCGCCCCGTCCCCCCCCTCGCCCATCGCCTCGCCCCGTCCCCCCCCTCGCCCATCGCCTCGCCCCGTCCCCCCCCTCGCCCATCGCCTCGCCCCATCCCCCCCCTCGCCCATCGCCTCGCCCCGTCCCCCCCCTCGCCCCATCGCCCCATCGCATCGCCCCGTCCCCCCCCTCGCCCCATCGCCCCGTCCCCCCCCTCGCCCCATCGCCCCGCCCCGTCCCCCCCTCGCCCATCGCCCCGCCCCGTCCCCCCCCTCGCCCATCGCCTCGCCCCGTCCCCCCCCTCGCCCATCGCCTCGCCCCGTCCCCCCCCTCGCCCATCGCCTCGCCCCGTCCCCCCCCTCGCCCATCGCCTCGCCCCGTCCCCCCCCTCGCCCATCGCCTCGCCCCGTCCCCCCCCTCGCCCATCGCCTCGCCCCATCCCCCCCCTCGCCCATCGCCTCGCCCCGTCCCCCCCCTCGCCCCATCGCCCCATCGCCTCGCCCCATCGCCCGTCCCCCCCCTCGCCCATCGCCCCATCGCCTCGCCCCATCGCCCCGTCCCCCCCCCTCGCCCCATCGCCCCATCGCCTCGCCCCATCGCCCCGTCCCCCCCTCGCCCCATCGCCCCATCGCCTCGCCCCATCGCCCCGTCCCCCCCCTCGCCCCATCGCCTCGCCCCATCGCCCCGTCCCCCCCCTCGCCCCATCGCCCCATCGCCTCGCCCCATCGCCCCGTCCCCCCCCTCGCCCCATCGCCCCATCGCCTCGCCCCATCGCCCCGTCCCCCCCTTCGCCCCATCGCCCCATCGCCTCGCCCCATCGCCCCGTCCCCCCCCTCGCCCCATCGCCCCATCGCCTCGCCCCATCGCCCCGTCCCCCCCCTCGCCCCATCGCCTCGCCCCATCGCCCCATCGCCTCGCCCCATCGCCCCGTCCCCCCCCTCGCCCCATCACCCCATCGCCTCGCCCCATCGCCCCGTCCCCCCCCTCGCCCCATCGCCCCATCGCCTCGCCCCATCGCCCCGTCCCCCCCCTCGCCCCATCGCCCCGCCCCGTCCCCCCCCTCGCCCATCGCCCCGCCCCATCGCCCCGTCCCCCCCCTCGCCCCATCGCCCCGCCCCGTCCGCCCCCTCGCCCATCGCCCCGCCCCGTCCCCCCCCTCGCCCATCGCCTCGCCCCGTCCCCCCCCTCGCCCATCGCCTCGCCCCGTCCCCCCCCTCGCCCATCGCCTCGCCCCGCCCCCCCCCTCGCCCATCGCCTCGCCCCGTCCCCCCCCCTCGCCCATCGCCTCGCCCCGTCCCCCCCCTCGCCCATCGCCTCGCCCCGTCCCCCCCCTCGCCCATCGCCTCGCCCCGTCCCCCCCCTCGCCCATCGCCTCGCCTCGTCCCCCCCCTCGCCCATCGCCTCGCCCCGTCCCCCCCCTCGCCCATCGCCTCGCCCCGTCCCCCCCCTCGCCCATCGCCTCGCCCCGTCCCCCCCCTCGCCCATCGCCTCGCCCCGTCCCCCCCCTCGCCCATCGCCTCGCCCCGTCCCCCCCTCGCCCATCGCCTCGCCCCGTCCCCCCCCTCGCCCCATCGCCCCATCGCCTCGCCCCATCGCCCCGTCCCCCCCCTCGCCCCATCGCCCCATCGCCTCGCCCCATCGCCCCGTCCCCCCCCCTCGCCCCATCGCCCCATCGCCTCGCCCCATCGCCCCGTCCCCCCCCTCGCCCCATCGCCCCATCGCCTCGCCCCATCGCCCCGTCCCCCCCCCTCGCCCCATCGCCTCGCCCCATCGCCCCGTCCCCCCCCTCGCCCCATCGCCCCATCGCCTCGCCCCATCGCCCCGTCCCCCCCCTCGCCCCATCGCCCCATCGCCTCGCCCCATCGCC
>NW_027620748.1:0-7000 GCF_964198595.1 Lampetra fluviatilis | reverse complement strand
CCTCCCTCCCCCTTTCCCCCCTCCCTCCCCCCTCCCTCCCCTCTCCCTCCCTCCTCCCTCCCCCCTCCCTCCGACCCCCCTCCCACCCCCCTCCCTCCCCCCTCCCTCCCCCTTTCCCCCCTCCCTCCCCCCTCCCTCCCCTCTCCCTCCCTCCTCCCTCCCTCCGACCCCCCTCCCACCCCCCTCCCTCCCCCCCCTCCCTCCCCCCTCCCTCCCCCTTTCCCCCCTCCCTCCCCCCTCCCTCCCTCCCCTCTCCCTCCCTCCTCCCTCCCCCCTCCCTCCGACCCCCCTCCCACCCCCCTCCCTCCCTCCCCCTTTCCCCCCTCCCTCCCCCCTCCCTCCCCTCTCCCTCCCTCCTCCCTCCCCCCTCCCTCCGACCCCCCTCCCTCCCCCCTCCCTCCCTCCCCCTTTCCCCCCTCCCTCCCCCCTCCCTCCCCTCTCCCTCCCTCCTCCCTCCCCCCTCCCTCCGACCCCCCTCCCTCCCCCCTCCCTCCCCTCTCCCTCCCTCCTCCCTCCCCCCTCCCTCCGACCCCCCTCCCTCCCCCCTCCCTCCCCTTTCCCTCCTCCCTCCCTCCTCCCTCCGACCCCCCTCCCTCCCCCCATGGACCCCCCCCTCCCCCCTCCCTTTCTCCCTCCCTCCCCCCTCCCTCCCCCCACGGACCCCCTCCCCCTCACGAGTTGACACACACACACACACGTGTGGGTGTACGTGCGTGTACAGCGGTGTACGTGTGTACGTGTGTGTGTGTGTATGTGTGTACGTGTGTGTGTATGTGTGTGTGTACGTGTGTGTGTACGTGTGTGTGTGTACGTGCGTGTACAGCGGTGTACGTGTGTGTACGTGTGTGTGTACGTGTGTGTGTACGTGTGTGTGTGTGTGTACGTGCGTGTACAGCGCTGTGTGTGTGTACGTGTGTGTGTGTGTACGTGTGTGTGTACGTGTGTACGTGTGGGTGTACGTGCGTGTACAGCGGTGTACGTGTGTGTGTACGTGTGTGTGTATGTGTGTGTATATACGTGTGCGTGTACGTGTGTGTACGTGTGTGTGTACGTGTGTATGTGTGTGTACAGCGCTGTGTGTGTGTACGTGTGTGTGTGTACAGCGATGTAAGTGTGTGTGTGTGTACGTGTGTGTGTATGTGTGTGTATATACGTGTGCGTGTACGTGTGTGTACGTGTGTGTGTACGTGTGTATGTGTGTGTACAGCGCTGTGTGTGTGTACGTGTGTGTGTGTACAGCGATGTAAGTGTGTGTGTGTGTGTACGTGTGTGTGTATGTGTGTGTATATACGTGTGCGTGTACGTGTGTGTGTACGTGTGTGTGTGTGTGTACGTGTGTGTGTGTACGTGCGTGTGTGTGTGTACGGTACGTGTGTACGTGTGTGTGTGTGCGTGTGTGTGTACGTGTGTGTGTGTACGTGTGTGTGTGTACGGTGCGTGTGTGCGTGTGTGTGTGTGCGTGTGTGTGTGTGCGTGTGTACGTGTGTGTGTGTGTACGGTGCGTGTGTGTGTGTGCGTGTGTGTGTGTGTGTACGTGTGTGTGTGTGTGTACGGTGCGTGTGTACGCGTGCGTGTGTGCGTGTGTGCGTGTGTGCGTGCGTGTGTGTGTGTGTGTGCGTGTGTGTACGTGTGTGTGTGTGTACGGTGTGTGTGTACGGTGCGTGTGCGTGTGTGCGTGTGTGTGTGTGGGTGCCTTGCCGCCCCCCCTGACTCTGGCCCCCCCCCCCTCTCCTGCTCTTTTGACCAAAGGGCAGCGAGACTCCTAAGTCATAGGCACCTCCTGCCCACCCACGCCCGCCCGCTGTCACATGACCCCGACCTCGGCCCGTGATTGGCTCCCAGAGACGGCTGGCTGCCCAATGCGGTGGCTGATGGAGGGGACGGCTGCGGGGGGGGTCGCGACCCCCCCCCCCGCTCTGTGGCTTTGTATTGAAGCTGGGGGGGTGCAGAGGTCACTCATCTGCACACAGACACACGCACGCACACACACACACATACACACGCACACACACACGCACACACTACATATACATGCATTCACACACACACACACTCACACACACGCACACACACGCACACACTACATATACATGCATTCACACACACACACACTCACGCACACACGCACACACACACGCACACACTACATATACATGCATTCACACACACACACACGCACACATACACGCACACACATACACACACACGCACGCATACACACACACGCACACACACACACACTCACCTGCACACACACACACAGACACACACACGCACACACACACGCACACACACTCACTACATACGCACACACACACACACACTCACTACATACACACACACTCACTACATACACACACACACACACACTACATACACACACACACACGCACTACATATACATGCATTCACATACACACACACAGACACTCGCATACACACACGCACACACACACACACTACATATACATGCATTCACATACACACACACACGCACACAGACACACACACGCACACACACACGCACTACATATACATGCATTCACACACACACACACGCACATTCACATACACACACACACAGACACTCGCATACACACACGCACACACACACACTACATATACATGCATTCACATACACACACACACGTACATTCACATACACACACACAGACACACACACACATACACACACACTACATACACATGCATTCACATACACACACACACGTACATTCACATACACACACACACAGACACTCACATACACACACGCACACACGCACTACATATACATGCATTCACACACACACACACTCACTACATACACATACATACACACACATTCACTACACATACATGCATTCACACACAGACACTCACTACACATACATGCATTCACCTACACGCACACACATACACACACACTACATATACATGCATTCACACACAGACACACGCACACACATACACACACATACACACACACTACATATACATGCATTCACACACACGCACGCACACACTCACTACACACTCTACATACAGACACATTCACATACATTCACACACGCACACACTCACACTACACATACATGCATTCACATACACTACACATACATGCATACACACACACTCACTACACATATACATGCATTCACATACTCACTACACATACATACATGCATTCACATACACTACATATACATGCATTCACACACACGCGCACACACACTCACTACACACTCTACATACAGGCACATTCACATACATTCACATACACACACACACAGAGACATACACTTACCTGCACACACAGACACTCACTCACTAGACACACACACACACTACACACAGACACATTCACTACACGCAGACACTCACCTGCACGCACACACACACACATACAGACACTCACTCACTAGACACACAGACACACACACACTACACACAGACACATTCACTACACACAGACACTCACCTACACGCACACACACGCTACACGCACACACACAGACACTCACCTGCACGCACACACACACACACACCTACACATTCACATACACTCACTCACTACACATACAGACACATACACACACTACACACACACAGACACTCACTACACATACATGCATTCACACACACACACACACACCTACACATTCACATACAGACACACACACAGACACTACACACAGACACTCACCTGCACGCACACACACACACATACAGACACACACACACACATACAGACACACACATTCACATACAGACACTCACCTACACGCACACACACGCTACACGCACACACAGACACTCACCTGCACGCACACACACACACCTACACATTCACATACACTCACTCACTACACATACAGACACATACACACACTACACACACACAGACACACTCACTACACATACATGCATTCACATACACACACACACACCTACACACACACACACCTACACATTCACATACACTCACTCACTACACATACAGACACATACACACACTACACACACACAGACACACTCACTACACATACATGCATTCACACACACACACCTACACACGCACACACTCACTCACTACACATTCACACACACTCACGTACACTCACTACACACGCATTCACATACACACACACACAGACACACACACACTACATACAGAGACATACACTACACACAGACACTCACCTACACGCACACACACACTCACTACACATACATGCACATACACACAGAGACACACACGCACTACACACACATTCACCTACACACATTCACATACGCACCTACACACATACATTCACCCACACACTCGCACACTCACCGACACACACTCGCGTGCACACACACTCATCCTACACTCACCTATACACACCTACACACACACTCACCTACACACACGTACACACACGTACACACGTGCACACACGTACGCACACTCGCTCACGTACACACACCCGCGTACACACACGTACACACACGTACACACACGTACACACACGTACACACGTACACACACACAGGCACGCAGACACACGGACACATTCGTACATTCACACACACGTACACACGCTCACACACACAGGCACGCATACACACACACACAGACATACATACAGACACACGCACACACAGACATACATACAGACATACACGCACACACAGACATACATACAGACATACACACACACACAGACATACATACAGACATGCACGCACACAGACATACATACAGACATGCACGCACACACAGACATACATACAGACATACACACACACACAGACATACATACAGACATACACGCACACACAGACATACATACAGACATGCACGCACACACAGACATACATACAGACACACGCACACACAGACATACATACACGCACACACAGACATACAAACAGACATACACGCACACACAGACATACATACAGACATACACGCACACACAGACATACATACAGACATACACGCACACACAGACATACATACAGACATACACGCACACACAGACATACATACAGACAGACATACACGCACACACAGACATACATACAGACACACGCACACACAGACATACATACAGACATACACGCACACACAGACATACACATACACACACGCACACACATACACACACACTACATATACATGCATTCACATTCACACACACACACGTACATTCACATACACACACACACAGACACACACAGACACATACACACAGACACTACATACACACACACTACATATACATGCATTCACATACACACACACACGTACATTCACATACACACACACGCAGACACTCACATACACACACGCACACACACACGCACTACATATACATGCATTCACACACACACACGTACATTCACATACACACACACACTACACATACAGACACATACACACACTACACACACACAGACACACTCACTACACATACATGCATTCACACACACACACACCTACACACACACACACACCTACACATTCACATACACTCACTCACTACACATACAGACACATACACACACTACACACACACAGACACTCACTACACATACATGCATTCACACACACACACACACACCTACACACACACACACACCTACACATTCACATACACTCACTCACTACACATACAGACACATACACACACTACACACACACAGACACACTCACTACACATACATGCATTCACACACACACACACACCTACACACACACACACACCTACACATTCACATACACTCACTCACTACACATACAGACACATACACACACTACACACACACAGACACACTCACTACACATACATGCATTCACACACACACACACACCTACACACAGACACACACACACCTACACATTCACATACACTCACTACACATACAGACACATACACACACTACACACACACAGACACACTCACTACACATACATGCATTCACACACACACACACACCTACACACAGACACACACACACCTACACATTCACATACACTCACTACACATACAGACACATACACACACTACACACACACAGACACACTCACTACACATACATGCATTCACATACACACACACACACCTACACACGGACACACTCACTCACTACACATTCACACACACTCACGTACACTCACTACACACGCATTCACATACACACACACACAGACACACACACACTACATACAGAGACATACACTACACACAGACACTCACCTACACGCACACACACACACTCACTACACATACATGCACATACACACAGAGACACACACGCACTACACACACATTCACCTACACACATTCACATACGCACCTACACACATACATTCACCTACACACTCGCACACTCACCGACACACACTCGCGTGCACACACACTCATCCTACACTCACCTATACACACCTACACACACACTCACCTACACACACGTACACACACGTACACACGTGCACACACGTACGCACACTCGCTCACGTACACACACCCGCGTACACACACGTACACACACGTACACACACGTACACACACGTACACACGCTCACACACACAGGCACGCAGACACACGTACACATTCGTACATTCGCACACACGTACACACGCTCACACACACAGGCACGCAGACACACGGACACATTCACACATTCGTACACACGTACACACGCTCACACACACAGGCACGCAGACACACGGACACATACGCAAATATACACACAGACATACATACAGACATATACACGCACACACAGACATACATACAGACATATACACGCACACACAGACATACATACAGACATACACACACACACAGACATACATACAGACATACACGCACACACAGACATACATACAGACATGCACGCACACACAGACATACATACAGACATACACGCACACACAGACATACATACAGACATACACGCACACACAGACATACATACAGACATGCACGCACACACAGACATACA
>NW_027620747.1:15000-17500 GCF_964198595.1 Lampetra fluviatilis | reverse complement strand
GGGGGGGGTGGAGGGGGGGGTGGAACAGGGGGGGGGGCTGGGGGGGGGGCGGGGGGGGTCGGGGTGGGGGGGGGCCGCTGGTCGGGTGGTGGCGGCTGGGATGAACGTCAAGGCAGCTACGGAGGCTACGATGGTGGTGGCGGTGGTTGGGCTGATGGCGGCGGCGGCGGCGGTGGTGGTGGTTGGGATGATGGTGGTGGCGGCGGTGGTGGCGGTGGTTGGGACGAGCGAGGGCGGCTGGGACGATGGCGGTGAGGCAGGAGCCGGTGCCGTCCCTCAAGACGGCCGCCCGTTCCATCTGCGCGGAGCCGGGTATCATCATCAGCAGCAGCAGCAGCAGCAGCAGCGTGGTGGTGGTGGTGGTGGTCCCAGACACCACCAGCGCGGCAACGGCGCCACCACCGCCGCCGCCGCTCCAGCTCCAGCTCCCGCCGGCGGCGGTGGTGGTGGTGGTAGTGGTAGTGCCGTGTGGCACGCGACGGGGGCGACGGACAAGGGGTTCGTCAACCTCTGTCACGAGTGGCGTCGAGCGATCAGCGACACGCGGCGCAAGCTGGAGGAGATGCAGAGGGGCGGTGGTGGTGACGGTGGCGGTGGTGACGGTGGTGGCGGTGGTGGCGGTGGTGGCGGTGGTGGTGGATCTTGGGATGGTTACCAGGCATCGTGGTCCGGATCGCAAGCGGCGAGCTCGTGGAGGGGTGGAGGTGGTGGGGGGGAGGTGGGGGGAGGTGGAGGTGGCGGTGGTGAGCAGGTGAGTGGTGGTGGTGAGTGTGGTGGTGGTGAGTGTGGTGAGTGTGGTTGTGGTGGTGAGTGGTTGTGGTGGTGAGTTTGGTGGTGGTGAGTGTGGTGGTGGTGGAGAGTGGTGGTGGTGTGTGGTGGTGAGTTTGGTGGTGAGTGGTGAGTGTGGTGGTGGTGGTGAGTGTGGTGAGTGGTGAGTGTGGTGGTGGTGAGTGGTGGTGAGTGTGGTGGTGAGTGGTGGTGAGTGTGGTGGTGGTGAGTGTGGTGGTGGTGAGTGTGGTGGTGGTGAGTGTGGTGGTGGTGAGTGGTGGTGAGTTGTGGTGGTGAGTGTGGTGGTGGTGAGTGTGGTGGTGGCGATGCTGAGTGTAGTGCTGGTGGTGTGTGTGGTGGTGGTGAGTGTGGTGGTGGTGAGAGTGGTGGTGGTGAGTGTGGTGAGTGTGGTGGTGGCGATGCTGAGTGTAGTGCTGGTGGTGTGTGTGGTGGTGGTGAGTGTGGTGGTGGTGAGAGTGGTGGTGGTGGTGGTGAGTGTGGTGAGTGTGGTGGTGGCGATGCTGAGTGTAGTGCTGGTGGTGTGTGTGGTGGTGGTGAGTGTGGTGGTGGTGTGCGTGGTGGTGGTGGTGGTGGTGAGTGTGGTGAGTGTGGTGGTGGCGATGCTGAGTGTCGTGCTGCTGGTGAGTGTGATGGTGGTGAGTTGTGGTGGTGAGTGTGGTGGTGAGTGGTGGTGAGTGTGGTGGTGAGTGGTGGTGAGTGGTGAGTGGTGAGTTGTGGTGGTGGCGATGGTGAGTGTAGTGCTGATGGTGAGTGTGATGGTGGTGAGTGTGGTGGTGGTGGTGGTGGTGAGTGTGGTGGTGGCGAGTGTGATGGTGGTGAGTGTGGTGGTGAGTGGTGAGTTGTGGTGGTGGCGATGGTGAGTGTAGTGCTGATGGTGAGTGTGATGGTGGTGAGTGTGGTGGTGGTGGTGGTGGCGAGTGTGATGGTGGTGAGTGTGGTGGTGAGTGGTGAGTTGTGGTGTGAGTGTGGTGGTGGCGATGGTGAGTGTGGTGCTGCTGTTGAGTGCGGCGGTGGTGGTGGTGGTGGAGTCTGGCAAAACAACCCCCTACTAACTCGTGGTGCCGGATGGCAACGCTGTGGTGGGCAGCAGCGCCATGGAGGGAAGAGGCCAATTCCGATTGGCCCTCTCCCCCTCATGGCGTCTGTGACCACCACAGCGGCCAAACGGGGCCTCTGGACGGGTGCGAGGGGCTGGTAACCCCTCCACCTTCAATAAATTACCACTAAACTACGTGCGAGGGGCTGGTAACCCCTCCACCTTCAATAAATTACCACTAAACTACGAAAAAATATCCAGCTAATCTTGTGCCGGAGGCCCCGGGGGGGACAGGCGTCTGTGGCGTCTCCTGGCCAAACCCCATTTGGCGGAGCCAGGAGACCGAATCTTCACCCCTCGGGGCTCCTCCAGAAACAACGAAAAGCCACTGGGGGGCGGCCACGTGGAATGTCCGAACGCTCACTGCGGCGGAGGGAGAGGCTGCCACTCCTCTGTCGGGAGCTGGACCAGTACCGCCTGGATCTCTGCGGCGTTCAGGAGGGTCCGGTGGACCGGCTCTGGCTCCTGCCATCATGAGGGGTGGACAGTCCTCCACTCGGGGGCAGGAGACTGCCAAACCAACAGGGAGTGGCTCTTCTTGTGAACAAAAGAATGAGGGGGGCGTGGGAGCGTGGCGGTGAGGTGTGGGAGGCTGTAAGCCCCCAGAGGCGAGGA
>NW_027620747.1:0-10000 GCF_964198595.1 Lampetra fluviatilis | reverse complement strand
CATCACCATCATCACCATCACCACCATCACCACCATCACCACCATCACCACCATCATCACCATCATCATCACCATCATCACCATCATCACCATCATCACCATCATCACCATCATCACCATCACTATCATCACCAGCATCACAACTAGCATCATCACCACCATCATCATCACCATCATCATCACCATCATCACCATCATCATCACCATCATCACCATCATCACCATCACCAACATCATCACCATCATCACCATCATCACCATCATCACCATCATCACCATCATCATCACCATCACTATCATCACCAGCATCACAACTAGCATCATCATCATCAGCACCACCACCATCATCATCACCACTATCATCACCACCATCATCACCACCATCATCACCACCATCATCACCACCACTATCATCACCACCACCACTATCATCACCACTATCACCACCACCATCATCATCACCACTATCATCACCACCATCATCATCACCACTATCACCACCCACCATCATCATCACCACTATCATCACCACCATCATCATCACCATCATCATCATCACCATCATCACCACCATCATCACCACCATCACCTCACCACTATCACCACCACCATCACCACCACCACCAGCATCACCACCATCACCACCACTATCACCACCACCATCATCACCACTATCACCACCACCATCATCACCACCATCATCACCACTATCATCACCACCACCACTATCATCACCACCACTATCATCACCACTATCACCACCACCATCATCACCACTATCACCACCATCACCACCATCATCACCACTATCACCACCACCATCATCACCACCATCATCACCACTATCATCACCACCACCACTATCATCACCACCACCATCATCACCACTATCACCACCACCATCATCACCACTATCACCACCATCACCACCATCATCACCACTATCACCACCACTATCATCACCACTATCATCACCACCATCATCACCACCATCATCACCACCATCATCACCAACATCACCACTATCATCACCACTATCATCACCACCATCATCACCACCATCACCACCACCATCACCACCATCATCACCACTATCATCACCACTATCACCACCACCATCATCACCACCATCATCACCACTATCATCACCACTATCACCACCACCATCATCACCACCATCATCACCACCATCACCACCACTATCATCACCACTATCATCACCAACATCACCACTATCATCACCACCATCACCACCACTATCATCACCACCATCACCACCACCATCACCACCATCATCACCACTATCATCACCACTATCATCACCACCATCATCACCACTATCACCACCATCACCACCACCATCACCACCATCATCACCACCATCATCACCACTATCATCACCACCATCATCACCACCATCATCACCACCATCACCACCACTATCACCACCACTATCATCACCACCATCACCACCACTATCATCACCACCACTATCATCACCACCATCACCACCACTATCATCACCACTATCACCACCACCATCATCACCACCATCATCACCACCATCACCACCACCATCACCACCACCATCATCACCACCATCATCACCACTATCACCACCACCATCATCACCACCATCATCACCACTATCATCACCACTATCACCACCACCATCATCACCACCATCACCACCACTATCATCACCACTATCATCACCACTATCACCACCACCATCACCACCACTATCACCACCACTATCACCACCACTATCATCACCACCATCATCACCACCATCATCACCACTATCACCACCACCATCATCACCACTATCACCACCACCATCATCACCACTATCATCACCACCATCACCACCACTATCATCACCACTATCATCACCACTATCATCACCACCATCACCACCACCATCATCACCACCATCATCACCACTATCATCACCACCATCACCACCACCATCATCACCACCATCATCACCACCATCACCACCACTATCATCACCACTATCATCACCACTATCACCACCACCATCATCACCACCATCACCACCACTATCATCACCACCATCATCACCACTATCATCACCACCATCATCATCACCATCATCACCACCATCATCACCACTATCATCACCACTATCATCACCACTATCATCACCACCATCATCACCACTATCATCACCACCATCATCACCACCACTATCATCACCACCATCATCACCACTATCATCACCACTATCACCACCACAATCATCACCACCATCATCACCACCATCACCACCACTATCACCACCACTATCATCACCACCATCACCACCACTATCATCACCACCACTATCATCACCACCATCACCACCACTATCATCACCACTATCACCACCACCATCATCACCACCACCATCATCACCACCATCACCACCACCATCACCACCACTATCATCACCACTATCATCACCACCATCATCACCACTATCACCACCACCATCATCACCACCATCATCACCACTATCATCACCACTATCACCACCACTATCATCACCACCATCATCACCACTATCATCACCACTATCATCACCACCATCATCACCACCATCATCACCACTATCATCACCACTATCATCACCACTATCATCACCACTATCATCACCACCATCATCACCACCATCATCACCACTATCATCACCACTATCATCACCACTATCATCACCACCATCATCACCACCATCATCACCACTATCATCACCACTATCACCACCACTATCATCACCACCATCATCACCACTATCATCACCACTATCATCACCACCATCATCACCACTATCATCACCACTATCACCACCACCATCATCACCACTATCACCACCACTATCATCACCACCATCATCACCACTATCATCACCAATATCACCACCACCATCATCACCACTATCATCACCACTATCATCACCACCATCACCACTATCATCACCACTATCATCACCACCACCATCACCAGCATCATCACCACTATCATCACCACCATCATCACCACTATCATCACCACCACCATCACCACTATCATCACCACTATCATCACCACCATCATCACCAATATCATCACCACCATCATCACCACCATCATCACCAATATCATCACCACTATCACCACCACTATCATCACCACCATCATCACCACTATCATCACCACTATCATCACCACCATCATCACCACTATCATCACCACTATCATCACCACCATCATCACCACCATCATCACCAATATCATCACCACCATCATCACCACCATCATCACCAATATCATCACCAATATCATCACCACCACCATCACCACTATCATCACCACTATCATCACCACCATCATCACCAATATCATCACCACCATCATCACCAATATCATCACCACCATCATCACCACCATCATCACCAATATCATCACCAATATCATCACCACCATCATCACCACTATCATCACCACTATCATCACCAATATCATCACCAATATCATCACCAATATCATCACCACTATCATCACCACTATCACCACTATCATCACCACTATCATCACCACCATCACCACCACCATCATCACCACTATCACCACCACTATCATCACCACTATCATCACCACCATCACCACCACTATCATCACCACCATCATCACCACCATCACCACTATCATCACCACTATCATCACCACTATCATCACCACCATCATCACCACTATCATCACCACTATCACCACCACCATCATCACCACTATCATCACCACCATCATCACCACTATCATCACCACTATCACCACCACCATCATCACCAATATCATCACCACCATCACCACCACCACCATCACCACTATCATCACCACTATCACCACCACCATCACCACCACCATCATCACCACTATCACCACCACCATCACCACCATCATCACCACCACTATCATCACCAATATCATCACCACCATCACCACCACCACCATCACCACTATCATCACCACTATCATCACTACCATCACCACCACTATCATCACCACCATCACCACCATCATCACCACCACTATCATCACCAATATCATCACCACCATCATCACCACCATCACCACCACTATCATCACCACTATCATCACCACCATCACCACCACCACCATCACCACTATCATCACCACTATCATCACCACCATCATCACCACCATCACCACCACTATCATCACCACCATCATCACCACTATCACCACCACTATCATCACCACCATCATCACCACCATCATCACCACTATCATCACCACCATCACCACCACCATCATCACCATCATCACCACTATCATCACCACTATCATCACCACCATCATCACCACCATCACCACCACCATCATCACCACCATCATCACCACCATCACCACCACCATCATCACCACTATCATCACCACTATCACCACCACTATCATCACCACCATCATCACCACCATCATCACCATCATCACCACTATCATCACCACTATCATCACCACCATCATCACCACCATCACCACCACCATCATCACCACCATCATCACCACCATCACCACCACCATCATCACCACTATCATCACCACCATCACCACCACCATCATCACCACCATCATCACCACCATCACCACCACTACCATCACCACTATCATCACCACTATCATCACCACCATCATCACCACTATCATCACCACTATCACCACCACCATCACCACCACCATCATCACCACTATCACCACCACCATCATCACCACTATCATCACCACTATCATCACTACCATCACCACCACTATCATCACCACTATCACCACCACCATCATCACCACCATCATCACCACTATCATCACTACCATCACCACCACTATCATCACCACTATCACCACCACCATCACCACCACTATCATCACCACCATCATCACCACTATCATCACCACTATCATCACCACTATCACCACCACCATCATCACCACCATCACCACCACCATCATCACCACTATCATCACCACCATCATCACCACCATCACCACCACCATCATCACCACTATCACCACCATCACCACCATCATCACCACCATCATCACCACTATCATCACCACCATCACCACCACTATCATCACCACCATCATCACCACTATCACCACCATCACCACCATCATCACCACCATCATCACCACTATCACCACCATCACCACCATCATCACCACTATCACCACCATCATCACCACCATCACCACCACCATCATCACCACTATCACCACCATCACCACCATCATCACCACCATCATCACCACCATCATCACCACCATCATCACCACTATCAACACCACTATCATCACCACCATCATCACCACTATCATCACCACCATCATCACCACTATCATCACCACCATCACCACCACCATCACCACCACTATCACCACCACTATCATCACCACCATCATCACCATCATCACCACCATCATCACCACTATCATCACCACTATCATCACCATCACCACCACTATCACCACCACCATCACCACCACCATCACCACCACTATCATCATCACCACTATCACCACTATCATCACCACTATCATCACCACCATCATCACCACCATCATCACCACCATCATCACCACCATCATCACCACTATCATCACCACCATCATCACCACTATCATCACCACTATCACCACCACTATCATCACCACCATCATCACCACTATCATCACCAATATCATCACCACTATCATCACCACCATCATCACCACCATCATCACCACTATCACCACCACCATCACCACCACTATCATCACCACTATCACCACCACTATCACCACCACTATCACCACCACTATCATCACCACCATCATCACCACTATCACCACCACTATCACCACCACTATCACCACCACCACCACCATCACTATCATCACCACCATCATCACCACCATCACCACCACTATCACCACCACTATCACCACCACCACCACCATCACTATCACCACCACCATCACCACCACTATCATCACCACCATCATCACCACTATCACCACCACCACCACCATCACTATCACCACCACCACCATCACCACCACCACCACCACCACCACCACTATCATCACCACCATCATCACCACTATCATCACCACCATCATCACCACCACTATCATCACCACTATCATCAGCACTATCATCACCACCATCATCACCACTATCATCACCACCGTCATCACCACCATCACCACCACTATCATCACCACCATCATCACCACTATCACCACCACCACCACCATCACTATCACCACCACCACCATCACCACCACCACCACCACCACCACCACCACTATCATCACCACCATCATCACCACTATCATCACCACCATCATCACCACCACTATCATCACCACTATCATCAGCACTATCATCACCACCATCACCACCACTATCATCACCACTATCATCACCACTATCACCACCACTATCATCACCACTATCATCACCACTATCATCACCACTACTATCATCACCACTATCATCACCACTATCATCACCACCATCACCACTATCATCACCACCATCATCACCACCACTATCATCACCACTATCATCACCACTATCATCACCACTATCATCACCACCACTATCATCACCACTATCATCACCACTATCACCACCACTATCATCACCACTATCATCACCACTATCATCACCACTATCATCACCACTATCACCACCACTATCATCACCACTATCATCACCACCATCACCACCACTATCATCACCACTATCATCACCACCATCATCACCACCATCATCACCACTATCACCACCACCATCATCACCACTATCAACACCACTATCACCACCACCATCATCACCACTATCATCACCACCATCATCACCACCATCACCACCACCATCATCACCACCATCATCACCACCATCATCACCACCATCATCACCACTATCAACACCACTATCATCACCACCATCATCACCACCATCATCACCACTATCAACACCACTATCATCACCACCATCATCACCACCATCATCACCACTATCATCACCACCACCATCATCACCACTATCACCACCACTATCATCACCACTATCATCACCACCATCATCACCACCATCATCAGCACTATCATCACCACTATCACCACCACCATCATCACCACCATCATCACCACCATCATCACCACTATCATCACCACCACCATCATCACCACCATCACCATCACCACTATCATCACCACCACCATCATCACCACCACCATCATCACCACTATCATCACCACCATCATCACCACCATCACCATCATCACCACTATCATCACCACTATCACCACCACCATCATCACCACCATCATCACCACTATCACCACCACTATCACCACCACCATCATCACCACCATCATCACCACTTTCATCACCACCATCATCACCACCATCACCACCACCATCATCACCACCATCACCACCACCATCATCACCACTATCATCACCACCATCATCACCACCATCACCACCACCATCATCACCACCATCATCACCATCATCACCACCACTATCATCACCACTATCATCACCACCATCACCACCACTATCATCACCACTATCATCACCACTATCATCACCACTATCATCACCACCATCATCACCACTATCATCACCACTATCATCACCACCATCATCACCACCATCATCACCACTATCATCACCACCACCACTATCATCACCACCATCATCACCACCATCACCACCACCATCATCACCACCACCACTATCATCACCACCATCATCACCACTATCATCACCACTATCATCACCACCATCACCACCACTATCATCACCACCATCACCACCACCATCATCACCACTATCATCACCATCATCACCACCACTATCATCACCACCATCACCACCACTATCATCACCACTATCATCACCACTATCATCACCACCATCATCACCACTATCATCACCACCATCATCACCACCATCATCACCACCATCATCACCACCATCACCACCACTATCATCACCACCACTATCATCACCACTATCATCACCACCATCATCACCACTATCACCACCACTATCGCCACTATCACCACCACTATCACCACTATCACCACCACTATCACCACCACTATCATCACCACTATCACCACCACCATCACCACCACCATCATCACCACCATCATCACCACTATCACCACCACTATCACCACCATCATCACCACCATCATCACCACCATCATCACCACTATCATCACCACCATCATCACCACCATCATCACCACCATCATCACCACCATCACCACCACCATCATCACCACTATCACCACCACTATCACCACCATCATCACCACCATCACCACCACCATCATCACCACCATCATCACCACTATCACCACCACTATCACCACCATCATCACCACCATCATCACCACCATCATCACCACTATCATCACCACCATCATCACCACCATCATCACCACCATCATCACCACCATCACCACCACCATCATCACCACTATCACCACCACCATCATCACCACCATCATCACCACCATCACCATCACCACTATCACCACCACTATCACCACCACCATCATCACCACCATCATCACCACTATCACCACCACCATCACCACCACCATCATCACCACCATCATCACCACCATCACCACCACCATCATCACCACTATCACCACCATCACCACCATCATCACCACCATCATCACCACTATCATCACCACCATCATCACCACCATCATCACCACCATCACCACCACTATCATCACCACCATCATCACCACTATCATCACCACTATCATCACCACCATCATCACCATCATCACCACCATCATCACCACTATCATCACCACTATCATCACCATCACCACCACTATCACCACCACCATCACCACCACCATCACCACCACTATCATCATCACCACTATCACCACTATCATCACCACTATCATCACCACCATCATCACCACCATCATCACCACCATCATCACCACCATCATCACCACTATCATTACCACCATCATCACCACTATCATCACCACTATCACCACCACTATCATCACCAATATCATCACCATCATCACCACCACTATCATCACCAATATCATCACCATCATCACCACCACCATCATCACCACTATCATCACCACCATCATCACCACTATCATCACCAATATCATCACCACCATCATCACCACTATCACCACCACCATCATCACCACCATCATCACCACTATCATCACCACCATCATCACCACTATCATCACCACTATCATCACCACCATCATCACCACTATCACCACCACCATCATCACCACCATCATCACCACTATCACCACCACCATCACCACCACTATCATCACCACCATCATCACCACTATCACCACCACCACCATCACCACTATCATCACCACCATCATCACCACCATCACCACCACTATCACCACCACTATCACCACCACCACCACCACCATCACTATCACCACCACCATCACCACGACTATCATCACCACCATCATCACCACTATCACCACCACTATCATCACCACTATCATCACCACTATCATCACCACTATCATCACCACCATCATCACCACTATCATCACCACTATCATCACCACCATCATCACCACTATCATCACCACTATCATCACCACTATCATCACCACCATCATCACCACTATCATCACCACCATCATCACCATCATCATCACCACTATCATCACCACCATCATCACCACTATCATCACCACTATCATCACCACCATCATCACCACTATCATCACCACCATCATCACCACTATCATCACCACTATCATCACCACTATCATCACCACCATCATCACCACTATCATCACCACTATCATCACCACTATCATCACCACTATCATCACCACTATCATCACCACCATCATCACCACTATCATCACCACTATCATCACCACTATC